>NC_134103.1:16452808-16753880 GCF_000715075.1 Nicotiana tabacum
TTTGTTTTGTAATTGCTGAACTTCAGCATTCTAGGAGCTGAAGTTTTTATTTATATTTGCTGAACTTCAGCATTCTTAGAGCTAAAGTTCGAAGTTTGCACACGGAAATGAGAAAGATAATCTTTCAAAAAAGAATTCAACAAAAGAACATATTGTACATAAACAAAATAGTACTAAACAACAATGAATTTAATAGATCGTGATTAACAGCGATTGATGCTGTTCATTTCAAACATTAAAGAATAAAAAATATTTTCGACATGAAAACAAGTTACTACAGATAAATTAGAATCAAAAACCAATGTGCCTGTAAAGCTAAAATATCTAAGAGGTTAAATTATTGTGAATAAGACCAAACTGAACATAATGAAACAAGCAGATATATATGAATCATCAGGCTAGAATGCATAACAATATCTCAAGCTTCAGCATTCAGAAAACGAAGGAGGAGGAGAAAGAGGCCTGAAGTTGTTTAAAAAGTGGGTACAAGTTAAAACTTTTATAAAAAGTGGGTATAGGTTAAATGGAGGTGACCAAATAGGGTACCCTGTAAAATTTTTACGCAGAAGTGAGGAAGTGGATCACAGAAGCGACTGGAGGTGATCGGGGTAGAGGCCGCAGGTGCGAAGCAATTCCCGCACCTACGTGATCGCAGATGCGGTGCCTGGAGCATAGAAGTGGGCAGGGGCTGTTGGGCATGACTTCGCAGAAGCATGAATTTCGCCGCAGAAGCGGAAGGTCGTCTGGGCAGAGGTGTTTTTTTAAAAGCGGGATTTGACTCATTTTTATCTCATTTTCTTACATGAAAGCCGACCTTGAAGCAATTTCGGAGTGCCATCTTCATCATCTATTATAGGGTAAGTGATTTCTTCACATTGTGAGTTAAATACATGGTTTATATATGGATTTAAGCATGAGAATTTGTAGAAATTTGGGGGTTTGGTGAAAACCTAGAAATTATTTTTGGATTTTTACCACGAATTTGGACATGGAATTAGGAATAAATTATATATTTGAGTTCGTAATGTTATGGGTAATGTTTATCTTTGAATAATTTCGGAATGCGAATATGTGGGCCCGAGAGTTAACTTTAATGACTTTTAGAGCGGTGTTGGGGAATTGTTAGGAATTAATTAATTATAAGCATTGGAGTATATTTTGATTGAGTTGCACATTGTTTGACTAGTTTCGGATCGTTTGGCTTGAATTGAAGAGTTAGAGAGGCGTTGGAGCCGGTTTTGGAACTTTGGAGCGAGGTAAGTCTCATGTCTAACCTTGTGAGGGGGAAACTATCCCCTAGGTGATGTTTATTGTTATGTGCAACTAGTTGTGGGTGCTACATACGCACGAGGTGACGAGAGTCCGTACGTAACTAAAGCATGTTTATGTCCGGGTAGATTTAGGATCTTATCATGTAATATTTGAATTATTTGAACTCACTCTGCTGGTTTAATTAATGAAAGTTATAATTAAAATTTGATTTAGGAATAAATATATGTAGACTAGGCCGAGCCTTAGTTATGGGCGGTTTATTTGAGAAACGGTAAATATTATATTCACTTTATGCTCGTGTACTGTATTATAGCACGTGTCTCATAATTCGATAACTTCCTTCCTTTCTTGTGGAGCGGGCCGAACGCCTCGGCAGTATAATAGATGCATCTATGGTTCGTGCCTCTCGACTCTCGATAGTGTACATATTATTCTGGATCGGACCGAACGACCTCGACAGAATCGCTAGTAGTCTGAATATTCACGAGATAAACCTTTCATTGATTCCCGACATTTTATGGTATTCCTTATTTATTTGATATTGACACTTGGCATTATTTGAGCTACTAAGGTAGAATACAAGATCGATAAATTTAAACTTAAAAAGAAATAATTGAAAGATTATAAAATTTACAGATTTACCCCACTATTATTGTGCACTTCATATATGTTATGAATTATTATATTATTTTATTGGACCTCTAGTAAGTGTCGATGTCGACCCCTCGTCACTACTTCTTCGGGGTTAGACTAGACACTTATTAGGTACGCGTTGATTTATATACTCATGCTGCACCTCTGCACTAAATGTGCAAAATTTGACAGGTTCATTTGGTGATCATCTTGGCGCGTAGGTGCATCTGTTGAGGAGACTTTATGTGAACTGCAATTCAGGTTATGCATCGCAGTCCACCGAGTCTCCATCGTATTATTTATTTTATCCTGTCTTATTTGCATTTTGGACAGACGTTGTATTATTATTGTACTCCTTAGAAAAATGCTCATACACTTGTGACACCGGGTTTTGGGGGTTCCTACGGGTTGTTCGTTATTGTAGTTCGTGTAAATATTATCATTTATCCTATAAATTCTATTTTATACTATTTAATTAATAAAAATTATGATTTCAACATACTAAAATGAGAAATTAAATTGATAAATCAATGTTGGCTTGCCTGGCGGCGGTGTTAGGCGTCATCATGACCTATAGTGAATTTTGGATCGTGACATTTTATGAGACTTTTTTAGGGTAAGATCAAGAATATACTGCAACTCATTACAACTTTCACAATTATAAGGTCTTACCTCACTCTTTTCACCGTGTGCCATGAAGCAATTTTTAGTTTCTTCTTTGTTGTCATCGTCTCATACATCTTCATTGGTCCAGTAGTCAGAATATTAGTTCATATCATTTTCTAAAATAGTCATGAAACACAAATTTGCTATTACTTCATGTTCTGAGCTGTCTTAATCGCTCCAGCTTCTGAAGGATTTATTTTTGTTGAAACCTCTATAGACTTTTCTTTTGAGATCTGAGCATTCAACTTGAACATGGCCATATCTTCCACATTCAAAATATTTGCCATCATTTTTTTCTTGTTCATTGTATTGTTTGGTTCTTCTGAATGACATTCTTATCCTTTTTGTGTTTCTATATCTTCTCATCAACCCATTCATATTTCTCAAGACCATGGCAATTTCTTTTTCTAGTGCCTCTGCATCATCGTCATTGTCATTCTCAGATCCTGCAGTCATGGCTTTGAAAGCAACAGTTTTCTTTTTTTCTTCCTGGCCACGTTTTTCTAGATGTGTTTTCTTAAAGGTTATAAGGTGTCCATGCAGTTTATCATATGACAGTTTGTCCAGGTCTTGAGATTCAAGTAAAACTATTTTTATCTTCCATGTAGTGGGCAAACTTCTTAAAAGTTTTCGAACTTATTCACCTTTGTAGTATGGTCGACCAAAAGCATTCAAATCCCCAATGATTTTGCTGAATCGTACAAACATTTCTTCAATAGATTCATCCTCTTTCATCTGCAAGAGTTCATAGTCATGAACCAACAGACTTATCCTCATTACTTTCACTTTTCTTGTTCCTTCAATTGTAACTTTCAGTTTGTCCCACATTTCTTTGGTTGTATCGTAGCTTGAAATTTTCTCATATTCTTCTCCACTGATGGCATTATATAACAGATTTTGTGCCTTGGAATTAACTTGGATTACTGTCATTTGCTCATCAGAGTAGTTATCTATATCTTCTGGATTAGTGGATGATTGTCCTTCAACTTTCTTGTCAGACTTTGCCGTTGAAAGTGGATAATTTTTCTTTTTTATTATGCGCCACACTTTGATGTCATAGGGCTTCACATATATTTTCATGCGGACTTTCCAATGGGATAAGTGTTGTCCATTGAAATATAGAGGCTTTACTTGAGATGTCCCTTCTTGAAATAGTGCCCCAACAGTAAATTGGTTTGATATGATATTTTCTCACTAGCTGTTAAGCAAAAGGATAAATATGTGAAACCTGCTCTGATACTAATTGAAAGTATAAGAGGGGAGGGGGTGAATTGTCAATTTTTCTTTTTATAGTTAAGTAGTTGACTAGTTTACGAAGTAGTCTACTTAAAGCAGAGGCAAAATAAAATTAAAGACAGAATATAAAGTGCTGAAATTAAATGACACCCAGAATTTTTATACTGGTTCGGATTCAAGGTGAATCTTATTCCAGTCCCCTTGGGTTGCAAGGGTGTTTTCTCTTCAAAACTCCTTGAATAACTTCGTAAAAATATGTTGATGTTATCTCGAACACCAACTCTTTTTTGGTTCCAAGTACACTCGTAGTAATTGTGATACAATGCCTCACCAATATTTTTCTCTCTTTTTTCACTCTACTGGTTACCCAGTAAACTACACTTAGATTACAATGCTTGTTTAGAGTAGAACAAAGAGCACGAAGTAGGTTTGATCAAAGTATATCTTCTCTTCCTTGACGTTCTGCAATATATACACTTGAAACATTGCTTTGCTTTGATTGCGGCAGATCTTTGAGAGAATTGCAGTCCCAAGGGAATTAATCCTTGGAGTTGAATGAGTTTTTTGATTCATTCCAAGAATAAGTATGGAGCTTTCTGATTTAGATCTTGATCGTTGGTCTTTCCATCTGAGAGCGAATCTCCTTGAGCAAATCATCCCTAGATTGATCCTTTGATTTAGGAGAATGATATCTTTCCTTTGCGATGCATATCTTCAGTAGTCTAGGCGGGCGAAATATTAGCAGCCTAGAGCTCCTCTAATCTTGATCTTTCCTTTCTTATTTTTTGTCATTTAGGTTGTCATATCTTTACATATCTTTTTTTTCCAAGAGCTACTTTAGTCTTGGACCTTCCTTTCTTATTCTCCTTGCATATCTTTTTCTTTCTTTGCTTTACTCTTTCCTTTCTTGTCTTCTTTCATACATTGTTGACAGACTTGCTCTTATTCTCCTTTGCTTCTGGAATGGTCCTGCAAACAAAGATATATTATTTTTCATCATTAAAATCTAGATCTAACATTTTCTTCAAGAGCTAAATTTATATTTATCTTCGTATATATACTAAAAAATTTTACTAGCTAATTAACTTGGTTTCTTTCTTCTTTTCTTTTTTCTATGAGAGTTTTAGCTAGTGTTTGGATATTGATTTGATTGTAACTTGAAGAGTTTTTGAAGTTGTATTGAAAAATAATTTTTTTAAAGTTGAAGTTATATTTGGACATGCATTTTATTTGAAGAAACATTGAAGTTTTGTGAGTGGAATAAACAATTTCACCCAAAAACTATCTTAAACCAATTTTTGGGAAATTAAAAATTTTTGAATTTCTTTTTTCAAAACATGATCATATTACATAAACAAATAATGTTTTCAAAAGATTTTATTGAAAAAATGAAGACAATGTTTTTAGTTATTTTAGTTATAACTAAAAAATTTATGTTTTGCCAACTGGTCTTTTTGTTTTCTTTTAAATTTGTCATGGATGAGCACATTCAAAATTATGGTTGAAATGAAAATATATATATATAGAGAGAGATTATTATTTATATTTCTAAAAATATAAATCCTTAAAACACGAGTTTACGTACTATGACACAGAGAATTGTACGTCAAATCAAATTCAAACCTTAAATACGCCAGTAGACGTGTCGAGCACTTAGGATGTAGTACCCCCTCAGAAAACGATGATTTCAGAATTTTTGGACAATTTCGCCCTTTTATGTAATTCAATTTACAAACAAGAATAAAAAATTGACTTAATTAGAAGACTTATTTTAAAAAAACTTTTTGATAGAAACATTTTACTCCTTTAATGGGTTTATCTGCACAAATTAGTCAAATATATTTTAAGTATCAAATACTTAAAACAACTTAATAGTTAATGACGGTCAACTCCTTTTCAGACGCGTCCTTGACAACCTAACTTGAGAGAAAAGGAACCGACTCTATTGGTACCTCCTCAATAACCTTTCTTATTTTCAAACACTCTTATATTCTATTGTATATTATGTTAATCTCTCTTAATATATATATAACGAAAAATACTCTTTTACATTAACAATATACATGTATGTGTGTGTCCATGCCAACCAATAACTTACATCTGCCCATATCTCCAAAACATAAAGATGTTGAAGCTGTTGCAATCAATCAAGCAAAGTTCCAATTTCCATTTTTGTGGAAACTATGGGGAAATGTTGGACATTTGTATTCCACAATGTTTCATATACCTTTATATATTTATAGGGACAACTTAAAATCAACTAGAGTCCTAGCTAGAGTAGCAGCTGTCATTTCTAGAGCCTTCTGTTTGGAGGAATAATTTGGCATAGTCAAAAGTTAAATAATAGTATTCGTATGTTCCAATTAATATCTCATATTTTCTTTTTTAGTTTGTCTCAGAGAAAAAGGTTACACTTTCTTATTTAAAAATAATTTAAATGTGAATTTCATATTTTACCCTTAATGAAATGATCTATAGCAACACAAATATTTATAGTTTAAAACTTAAATAAGTTTTACTTTATTTCTTAAATTTCATACTGAATCAAATAACACCACATATTGGAATGGAAGGAGTAATATTTTTGGTGAACATGAAATGCATTTCAGCTACAAACTCTTTCCTTTTCCCCACATACTATCAATTTTTTGAGTGCAACTTTTGGGGACATAAGACATAATCTTTCAAAGTGAAATTTGGCAATGGAATAAGTTTAGCAAGTTACATATATGATTAGACTTTTGATTTCTCAGTCTGTCTTTCAGTTTTTGAGTTCCATAAAATTGAATCACTATGACATTATTATAAATTTTTAGTACTCAAAATTTTCATTAAATCACTTTTCGTATGCTAACATTATTAATGTTAATATCTTTACTACTATATTTCTTAGTCAATTGTACATAATGTAATTTTAGTATCTTTTAGTTCTCACAATAGATACTCATTTATTGGTTTAGGGCTAAACTTGTAAATTAAATCTTGGAAAAAGCAAATGAATTAGGTGCCCCATCCATTAATTAATTTTTGTTCATCTTCTTAAGTACAAGTATCCATTGTTTTGGAGTTGGATAGAATATAGAGTTGCCGACATAAAAGATGAGAAATGGATAGTTCTATTCTCTCATTATCCTGTGTTGTCACTCTTCGTGTCTCAAGAATCTAGGGACAGCATTTTTATAGGAAAAGAAGATGATTAAGTTGTTAGTACGTATAAATTCAAACAAAAAAAAAAAAATCTATCTTTCGTGAAATGGACAAGACTTCTCAATCCTTAATTAGAGGTCACATATCTGTAGTTACGCGACTTGAAGATGAAAAATTTCAAGAAGGAAGTGGTTTCCTCTTTAATAGGCCTTATATAATGCGATTCTGAATTAGTCGGGTCAATGAATACAGCATTCCAAATGATTGTACCAAAAAATTGTAAATCCAAAACTTATTAATTAAGAATATTGAATTTTCTTAATGTTCTTGCCTTAGGAAAATAATTAAGAGTAGTACTTGCTTTTAGCAGGGAAAGAATCTCAAATATATTTGACCGGGATATTTTAAGCTTACTATTGAACACAGTTGTGACTTGTGTGTAAACTTGTTACACAGAGAAGAAAATTAGAGAAAGAAAAAGTCGAACAGAACAAGAATACAAGATAATAATATACTGCACTTCTAGAACTTTAGCATGCAAACTAAGAGTTTAGTCAAAAGTATATTTGTACCTTAATCATTCAAATATTATCAAAAATTCAACATAGTTCGTATTCTTTTTTTCTTGTTCTTACTCCCCAAGCTAAAGTCTTTTCAATTGTGCACAACCTCCTCTCCCAAGGATTACTGTTTACCACTTTACTTATAGCATGTTTTGCCGTGTTTCTTTTTGGTCAAAAGTCTTATTTTTTAAAAGTTAAAGATGCTCGGACGAAACTTTTAAAAAAAATTTTTTTTGAGTAAAAGCAGAAACAATTTTTGAAAAATCGATAAAAGTAAATTTTCCCCAAAAGTAAAAAAATACTTTTAAAAAAAATACACTTATAAACACTTTTTAAAAGTTTGGCATACGTTCAAAGAAGAGAATAACTTAAGCAAAGAAGATTGACTTGGAAGTTGTTCAGTTAGAGGAGGATGCCCAAGCCATAATGACCTTAAAATACATTTTTCAAAAATTAATTGCTACTCAAAAATATTTTTTAAATTAATTAACCAAATATAAATCAAATCTCACCAAAAATATGTTTTAAAATATATTTTTCAAATTAAACTGATTTTAGAATCATTGACAATCAGGTTACTACTCTTTATTCTTCTCCTTATAGTTAATAAGGAATAAAGTACGTACTTTGAGCACTTCGAGACCACAGAACTGTCGGTTTGGAAACTTCACTTAGACAATCTCACGTTACAATGAACATACATACACTAAGATTTTCATCTTTAATAGTAGTGATATATATTAAACAAAAAAACAAACAAAGTAAACAATAAGTAGTTATATAAATATCCTTCATTTCGTTGGAAAAATGTTCAAATTTGCCCCTATATATATTATTAGAAATTGTTCATTAATTTTTGCCTTTCTTCAACACTTTTTGTTCGTTCATACTATCATTAGCAAATTATGTTATATTTGCTCGTATATCATTAATGGATACCAATATGAAATGGATGAATTCCACTTTTTCAAAATTTTCAAGAAATATTCAAATTTTGATTATAGTATAAAATTAACTTCGGTTAAGAACTCCATATCATGAGTTAAGGACAAAATCCAGATTTCTTTTCTAATAGTGGATAAAATTGTTCAATCTAAATTAGTATAATCACAAATTTGATCCTTTTCCCTTCATTAAATTTGAAATTATCCTAGGGCTCGTTTGATATGCGGGATAAGGTATGAGGTTAAATTTATATCATATTTGGTTGATGGTATAAATTTATCTTGAAATAAATTTGCACCGTTAACCTAACTTGATCTAAATTTTATCCCATATTTAATAGTGGATCTTCCACCTTATTTCATCTTATCCTATTAAATTGAGGATTATAATTCTGAAATAATTTAGTCCGCGTACCAAATGATCCCGGGACAAAGCAATGGTAAAGATTCTAGATGGCACTTGCCAATGGCCCTACTGACCTACTCAATTTATGGGAAACTCTACTCCTTCTCTGCATACAGATTATTATTTTAATTAAGAAAATATAGATACTAGCTAGCTGTCTATTTAAAAGAAAAATAGAGAAAATTCTCTGAGAAACCCTAAAAGCAAAATTCCAACAAACCCAAAAACGACACGTTTGGTACTTGATGTCTTAATTTTAGTACTTTTGACAGCGATTGGCGTTGTTGTCTGTAGTTGGCACAGTAAATCCCTTTAAGAAGGCAAGTAGTAGTAGTAGTAGTAGTAGTAGTTAGGAATGTAAACACAATGTTCCAAGTTCCAAAAATTTTGGATGTCCAGCATAGTGGCGTTTGATTCTTTTTTTCTTTAAAATTTGAAGAATTTACTTTTGAGTTTTGAGTTTATTTAAAAGAATTGATAAATATTCAAAATATTTATGCTTGGAAATAACAATAATAATAATAAACTCGGTATATCTTACAAAGTGAAATTTGGGGAGAATAGTGCTTATGCAAACCTTACTTCTATCTAGGTTGTATAAAGAAAACCGATAAACCGCATAAACCGATAATTTGAGTCATAAAAGAAACTGATGTGATTTGGTATTGAAAAATAAAACCCGACCATAACTGGTTTGGTTTGGTTTTAACTAAAAAAAAGTCAAACCGAAACCAAACCAACCTGATAGTATATTTATATAATTTTTAAAAATATTATATATATATAAATATTTCTTTTAATGTAATTTATAAATATTTCTTAAATTGTTTCACAGTTTTATCTTTTAACGTATTAGTTCAAGTTTAAACTTAACATTCTTGAATGGTAAATAAATTTTATAGCCCATAAATGTAGTAACTCAAACAAAGTTCAAATCAATACTAATGCTAATAAAAGAAATTCAATTCAATACTAGGAATGACGATAGTGTTGGATAATTATTTTAGTTTTACATTAGTTTATAATGAAAATGCATAACTTAGTTTATTTTTTTCTTTAGTGCTTAGTTTTGTAATTAATATTAGTACTTATTAGCTATACTTATTTTAGCATGACCTATATAGTATTTTTAGATTATGTTAATTTTTATTATGGCTTATTAATTAGCAATATTTATTTTATATAATTTTATTATTTTATCTTTGTTATTGAATATTTTAGTATAATACCTCATATTATTGTGTTAGTTTCTTGAAAAACACATTATATAATTGTATTTTCTAGGACTTAAGAAATATTTGGAGCACAAGTTACATATTTTATGCTATGATGACTTTACCGGAAAAAAAACTCGAAAACCCGAAAAAAACTGAGATTGAAAAATCCGACTTTGTTGGTTTGGTTTATAAATTTAAAAATCCGACACCACTGATTTGTTTTGATAATTGAAGAATCCGAATCAACTCGGCCTATGTACACCCCTACTTCTATCTTTTGAAAATAGAGAGATTGTTTCCGATAAGTTCTCGGCGCAAGGAGAAACACTTATGCTTGGAAAGATATAATTAAATTCAGAAGCATTTTAGCTACTTTATATGAGCGGCATTTTAATTAGCTAAAACTGACTATAAGTCTTTTGTTACTACTTAGTATTCTGTTTCATTTGAAGATAATTTAGACTTCATGCATTTGGATGTAGCTGATTATTTTGCACTCCCAGAAGGAGAAACAAGTCATGTGATCGGTAGTGAATCTGCAGAAATATAAATATTTTAAATTTTGTTGTTTGTAGTAGATAGTATGGTTATGTAATTGTTGTACATAAATAAAAGTTATGCTTTGATAATAATGTTTACTATCATATTTATTTTGTTTATGTCATTTTGAAGAATATGGATAATCCTCAAATTATGTTTGGATCAAAGACCAATCATGAAGATATTTGTATAATTGATAGTGGAACAACTCATGCCATATTCAAAGATCAGAAATACTTTTCTTATTTGCATAAGGAAAAAGCAAATATTTCTATAATTTCTGGTAATATAAGTTTGATTGAAGGCTCCGGAAAAGCTATTGTATTTCTGTCTAAGGGAACAAAACTTATTATAGACAATGCATTATTCTCCTCCAAGTCCCGAAGAAACTTGTTGAGTTTTATAGATATCCGCCGAAATGGGTATCATGTTGAGACAATAGATGAAATGAACGTGGAATATCTTTGTATTACAAAGAATATTTGGGTAATCCCAACTTTTTTTTTAGCTTAAAAGCCACCACTCTTTGACCAAGTGTTTTACATTGCTATCCCTGATACTTATGTATAATTTTCAAAATACCCCAATCATTTCTTTTTCTCCTTTCCTCTGCCATTTCCAATCTCTGCCTTCCAAATTCCACAATCTTTTCTTTTTCTCTTTTCCTTCGCCATTTCCAACCCTTGCCTTCCAAATTCTATCTCTGTCGAACTGAAGTCCTTGGTGCCTTGTGTTTTTCTTTAAGCAAGTCTTTGGTTGCTTATTTTTTGTCTAAAAGATAAATTAATTCTAGTGACTCTTTTGGTTTTGGATTCCTAAGAGTGAAAAATGAATAGCGTTTTGTTCTTTGTAGAGTTATCTATTTTCTTTCTCGTGGTGGGTGGCTTTGGGTGGGGAAGAATGAAGCTTTTAATTGAGACAAAAATTAATTTATAGTTGAATTAAGTTCAAATTAATTTTAGTTAATAACCTGCGTTTCTTCCAGTAAGTATAAATACCTCTTACTTTCAAGAAAATAGAGCTTAGCAATCAACTTGATTTGAGAATCTACACCCATTCATTTGTTTTGACCCCATGAAAAAAGAAAGAAAGAAAAGACAGTACGAATTGATTTAGTCTTGATAGTTTTATGGCATTTAATTCATTTTAACAGAAAAAGTGCTTATGAGCATATGTTTTCCAAACACATCAACTTCTTATTTTCAGCTCCAGCACCTTTATCCAAACACATAACTGCTTATTTAAAAATTAAGCTCAAGCACATAAAAAGTACTTTTAAGCACTTGATGCTTAAAAGCTACTTAAATTAAGCCAATCCAAACGGGCTCTTAGAGGTAGCTGCCATGTTTCGCAGACCTTGTCTCTCTTTCTCTATCTCCATGTTTACCGTATTTTTGTGTTAGACTATTATAGACCGTATTTTTCCAGACTTGTATTCATATTAGATGCTCATGTACTTAGTGATACCAGGTTTTGGGGAATGTTTGTATCAGTATTTGTGGGATTTTATATTTTATTTAAATATTATATTTTCAAACTTAAAAGAAATTATGGTTTATTGATATTATCAGCTTGCCTAGTATCGAGATAGGCGTCATCACGACAGATTGGGATTTTGGGTCGTGACAAGTTGGTATTAGAGCCTAGGTTGCATAGGTCTCACGAGTCATGAGTAGGTTTAGTAGAGTCTTGTGGATCGGTACAGAGACATCTGTACATATCTTCGAGAGGCTGCAGAACCCTTAGAAAAATTTCACTTTCTTGTATTCTGTCGTGCGAATTTGTTGATTCCGAAAACTAAATTTCTGTTATTTTATTCTCTCACCGATGGTGAAGACACGTACTACCGGATCGGACGGTCAGCCACCAGTGCCACTAGTTAGGGCCGCGAGAGGCCGGGGTCGTGGTAGAGGCCGGGGCCGAGGTAGAGGTCGAGGTGTAGCTCGTATCATAGTTGGACCCGCACCTGTAGTACCACCAGTTGCTCCAGGTCAGGAGCAGATTCCAGATATAGCTGAACCGACAGTACCAGCTCAGGCATTAGCTGTGCCTGTTGAGATTCCAGGCCTTCAGGAGACTTTGGCCCAGATATTGACAGTTTGCACTGGTCTTGCTCAGGTGGTTTCAGCTCAGGCCACACCTGACACTTCTCAGGCCGGGGGAGGTACTCATACCCATATTGCCCGTACTCTAGACCAGGTAGTATAGGGACTTTATATTCCGGGGGCACTACCAGCCCAGCCAGTTATAGCTGCTTAGGCCCCGGTAGTTCTTGCTATGGCAGACGATGAGTAGAAGAAACTTGAGAGATTTGAGAGGCTTAGACCTCCACCATTTATTGGTGCTGAGTCAGAGGATGCTTAGGGTTTTCTAGATAAGTGTCAATGGATGCTTCGGACAACGGGTATTCTAGAGGCCAGTGGGGTCTCATTCACTACTTTTCAGTTTTCTGGGGCTGCCTTCAGATGGTGGGAGGCTGACGAGAGGTGTAGTCCGGTCGGCGCAACACCCCTTACATGGTAGCAGTTCTCCAGTCTATTCCTGGAGAAGTTCGTGCCTCAGTCCCGCAGAGAGAAGCTACACAAGCAGTTCGAGCAGCTTCGTCATGGTGATATGTCCTTTACACAGTATGAGATGAGATTTTCAGAATAGGCCCGTCATGCTATTTGGCTGATTCCCACAGACAGGGAAAGGATCAGGAGGTTCATAGATGGCCTCACTTTTCAGCTGCGATTACTCATGACTAGAGAGAGAGTGTCTGGTGCTACTTTCGACGAGGTGGTCGACATTGCTCGTCAGATTGAGATGGTTCGTAGTCAGGAACGGGTTGAGAGGGAGGCTAAGAGGCCTCGTGATTCAGGTGATTTCAGAGGTGTTCCTTCAAGGGGTCAGTTTTACCGCAGTAGGGGTTGATTTTACAGACATGCTCAGACAGGACGTCCAGCTCATTGTGGTGCATCAGTTAGCACAGTTTTTATAGTGATCACTCAGGCCAGTCTTCATTCAGTACAGTACCAGCGCAGAGTTCTCATCATGCCTCGTCCACTCAGGCTTCTACAGGTAATTCTTTGGGTTATCAGGAGCAACAGTTCCGTAAGATGAGGGGTTGTTTCGAGTGCGGAGAATTGGGTCATTTCCAGAGAGATTGTCCTAGGTTGTTGAGTGGGCTCTACAACAGAGTTCTCGCCTGACGGCTTCAGCACCAGCAGTTGCACCACCCACCCAGCCAGCTCGGGGTGGGGTTCAGGCAGCTAGGGGTCGCCCAAGAAGGGGAGGCCGGTCAGGTGGCGGTCAGGCCCGATTCTATGCTTTTCCTGCCAGGCCAGATATTTTTGCCTCCGATGCAGTGATCACATGTATTGTTTCAGTGTGCCACAGAGAGGCTTATATATTATTTAACCCTGGTTCTACTTATTCCTATGTATCATCGTATTTTGCTCATTATCTGGATATGCCCTGTGAGTCCTTAGTTTCACATATTTATGTATCTATACCGGTGGGCGGTATTATTACTGTGGAACGTGTGTATCGGTCGTGTGTGATAACTATTGGGAAACTGGAGACCAGAGTTGATCTCTTATTACTCGGTATGGTTGATTTCGATGTAATCCTTTGTATGGTTTGGTTGTCTCCATGTCATGCTATTTTGGACTATCACGCAAAAACTATGATGTTGACGATGCCGGGGGTTGCCAAAGGTTGAATGGAGAGGTTCTCTAGATTTTGTTCCTAGTAGGGTAATTTCTTATTTGAAGGCCCAACGTATGGTTGGAAATGGATGTTTGTCATATTTGGCCTTTGTGAGGGATGTTGATGGATATACTCCTATTATTGATTCAGTACCAGTCGTACGAGACTTTTCGGATGTATTTCCTGCAGACCTACCGGGTATGCCAGGCGACAGGGCTATTGATTTCGGTATAGACTTGGTGCAGGGCACACTACCCAAAACTATTCCTCCGTATCGTATGGCACCAGTTGAGTTAAAAGAATTGAAAGAGCAACTTCAGGAACTCCTTAAAAAGGGGTTTATTAGGCCTAGTGTGTCACCTTGGGGTGCACCAGTTCTGTTTGTGAAGAAGAAAGATGGTACTATGCGGATGTGCATTGATTATAGGAAGTTTAACAAAGTTACAATCAAGAATAAATATCATTTGCCGCGTATTGATGACTTATTTGACTAGCTTCAGGGAGTGAGGGTGTTCTCCAAAATTGATTTGAGATCAGGGTATCACCAGTTGAAAATTCGGGATTCGTATATTCTAAAGACGGCATTCAGAACTCGTTATGGGCACTACGAATTTCTTATGATGTCTTTCGGGCTAACCAATGCCCCAACAGCATTTATGCATTTGATGAATAGTGTATTCCAGCCATATCTGGATTTATTTTTTGTAGTATTTATTGATGATATTCTGGTGTACTCACGTAGCCAGGAGGAGCGTGCACAACACTTGGATATTGTATTACAGAGGTTGAGAGAGGAGAGACTTTATGCCAAATTCTCTAAGTATGAGTTATGGCTTAGTTCAGTGGCATTCTTGGGACACATGGTGTCCAGTGAAGGAATTACGGTAGATTCGAAGAAAATAGAGGCAGTTCAGAATTGGCCCAAGCTATCTTCAGTTACTGAGATTTGGAGTTTTCTCGGCTTGGCCGGTTATTATCGTCGCTTCGTGGAGGGTTTCTCGTCTATTGCATCGCCTACGACTAAATTAACCCAGAAAGATGCTCCGTTCAGGTGGTCAGATGAATGTGAAAAGAGCTTTCAGAAGCTCAAAACAGCTTTGATTACAACTCCAGTATTGGTGTTACCTACAAGTTCGAAGTCTTATACAGTGTATTGTTACACGTCGCGTATTGGTCTCGGCGCAGTGCTTATGCAAGACGGTAGGGTGATTGCCTATGCATCCAAATAGTTAAAGGTACATGAGAAGAATTATCCGGTCCCCGACCTTGAGTTAGATGCTATTGTTCATGCCTTGAAAATTTGGCGGCATTTCTTGTACGGTGTCCAGTGTGAGGTATATACCGATCATCATAGTCTACAACATCTGTTTAAATAGAAAGATCTTAATTTGTGGCAGCAGAGATGGTTAGAGTTGCTTAAGGATTATGATATCACCATTCTTTATCATCCCGGAAAGGCCAATGTAGTGGCCGATGCCTTGAGTCGTAAGGCGAAAAGTTTGGGCGGCTTAGTATACTTACCGGTAACGGAGAGGCCTTTAGCATTGGATGTTCATACCTTGGCCAACCAGTTTGTTAGATTGGATGTTTCCGAGCTGAATCGAGTTTTGGCTTATGTGGTTTCTCGGTCTTCTTTATCTGATCGCATCAGAGAGCGCCAGTATGATGATCCATACATGCTTATCCTTAAGGACACGGTTCAGTACGGTGATGCCAAGGAAGTCACTATTGGAGATGACAGTGTATTACGGATGCAAGGCAGGCTATGTGTGCCTAATGTAGATGGTTTGCGTGAGCTGATTCTCCAGGAAGCTCACAGTTCGCGATACTCTATTCATCCAGGCGCCGCGAAGATGTATCAGGATTTGAGGCAACACTATTGGTGGAGGCGAATGAAGAAAGATATAGTTGGATTTGTAGCTCAGTGTTTAAATTGTCGATAGGTAAATTACGAGCATCAGAGACCGAGCGGATTACTATAGAGACTTGAAATTCCGGAGTGGAAGTGGGAGCATATTACCATGGACTTCGTAGTTGGGCTCTCACGGACTTTGAGAAAGTTTGATGTTGTTTGGGTGATAGTAGATCGGTTGACCAAATATGCGCATTTTATTCTAGTTGGTACTAATTATTCTTCGGAGCGGTTGGCTGAGATTTATATTCGCGAGATTGTTCACCTACACAGTGTGCCAGTGTCCATCATTTCAGATAGGGGCACGCAGTTTACATCACAGTTTTGGAGAGCAGTGTAGCGAGAATTGGACACCCAGGTTCAGTTGAGTATAACATTTCACCCTCAGACGAACGGATAGTCCGAGCACACTATTCATATATTAAAGGATATGCTACGCACTTGTGTCATTGATTTTGGGGGTTCTTGGGATCAATTTCTGCCACTCGCGGAGTTTGCTTACAATAACAGCTACCAGTCGAGTATTCAAATGGCTTCGTATGAGGCTTTGTGTAGGAGACGGTGTCGTTATCTGGTGGGTTGGTTTGGGTCGGATGAGGCTAGAATATTGGGTACTGACTTGATTCAGGATGCTTTAGAGAAAGGTCAAAGTGATTCAGGAACGACTTCGCACAACGCAGTCTAGACAGAAGAGTTATGCCGACAGGAAGGTCCGTGATGTTACTTACATAGTTAGGGAGAAGGTTCTGCTCAAGATTTCACCCATGAAGGTTGTGTTGAGGTTCGGAAAGAAGGGCAAGTTGAGCCCTCGGTATATTGGGCCTTTTGAGATACTTAAGAAAATTGGAGAGGTGGCTTATGAACTTGGCTTTCCACCTAGTATATTAGTTGTTCATCCAGTGTTCCATGTATCCAAGCTCCGAAAGTATGTCGGGGATCCGTCTCACATTCTGGATTTCAGTACAGTACAGCTGGACGGTAAATTGACTTATGATGTGGAGCCGATGGCTATTTTAGACCGGCAGGTTTGAAAGCTGAGGTCAAAGAACATAGCATCAGTGAAGGTACAGTGGAGAGGCCAACCAGCTGGAGAAGCTACTTGGGAGATTGAGCAGGGGATGCGGAACAAATATCCACACCTATTTGAGACTCCAGGTATTATTCTAAACCCGTTCGAGGACGAACGTTTGTTTAAGAGGGGGAGAATGTAACGACCGAGCCGGTCATTTTGAGTATTATAACCCTGTTTCCCCATTTACTATTCAATTTATGCCTTACAATTGATTTATGACTTATCGGGTTAGTTGGTTCGGGTCCGGAAGGAATTCGGAGGGAAATGAGACACTTAGTCTCATAATTTAAAATTTTAAGTTAGAAAACTTGACCGGATATGGATTTATGTGTAAACGACCTCGTATTTGATGATTCCAATAGCTCTGTATGGTGATATTGGACTTACGAGCGTGTTCGGAAAATTTGTTGGAGGTCCGTAGTGGAATTTGGCTTGAAATGCCGAAAGTTGAATTTTTGGGAAGTTTAACCGGGGGGGTTGACTTTTTGATATCGGGGTCAAAATTCGATTTTGAAAATTTTAATAGGTCTGTTATGTCATTTATGACTTGTGTGCAAAATTTGATGTCAATCAGACGTGATTTGATAGGTTTCGGCGTTGTTTGTAGAAATGGAAAGTTTCAAAGTTCATTAGGCTTGAATCTATGTGTGATTCTTGTTTTTAGTGTTGTTGGCTGTGATTTGAAGACTCGATTAAGTTCGTATAATGTTTTAGGACTTGTTGGTATATTTGGTTGAGGTTCCGAGGGCCTCGGGTGAGTTTCGGATGGTTAACGGATCAAAAAGTGGACTAAAATAGCTGCTGCAATTTCCTTCTGCTGCAAATTCCTTCTCCTAGAATCGAGCCCATAATTGAGCCTAGAAGCGAGCCCATAATCTCCCAGAATCGAGCCCTGAATCATGCCCAGAATAGGTCCATGATCAAACCCAAGATCGAAGTCACGATCGAAGGCAAGGTCGAGGGCCATGATCGATCCCAGGATCGAAGCCACGATCGAAGGCAGGATCGAGGGCCATGATTGAGGGCCAGGATCGAAGCCACGATCGAAGGTAGGATCGAAGGCCAAGGTCGAGGGTCATGATCGAGGCTCAGGATCGAGGCACACAATCGAAGGCCCAGAATCGAGGCAGGATCGAGGGCTGTCTGGGCAGAATTATAAAGCAGGGGACTTCGTCCCATTCGCCATTTTTGACAAATTAGAGCTTGAGGAGAGGCGATTTTTGATAGATTTTCAAGGAAAACTTGAGGTAAGTCCCTTGTGATCATTTCTACTCCATAATATTGAATTATCATCGAATAATCCGACTAGATTACATGTTTTTGAGGTGTAAATCGAAGATTTGAACTTAGAAATTTGAAAATAAGATTTGTATATTTGAGGGTCGAGTTGAGGTCGAATTTTGGAAAAATTGGTATGGGTAGACTCATGGTTGAATGGGCTTTCGGATTTTGTAACTTTTATCGGATTCCGAGACGTGCGATTTTTGAGCTAAATTTCAGATTTTTATTGAAAAATTATATTTTCATATGGAATTAATTCCAATAAACTTTATTAACTGAAATGAATTATTTGTGACTAGATTCTAGGCATTCGGAGGCCGATTTGCGATGCAAAGGCATAGCAGAGTAAAGAATTTCATGTTTTGAGGTAAGTAACAGTTATAAATCTGGTCATGAGGGTATGAAACCCCGGATTTTTGTGACATGTGATTATTTTAGAGGTGACGCACATGTTAGGTGACATGCGTGTGGGCGTGCATTGAAGAGATTGTGACTTGGTCCGTCCCGTGAAAATGTAAAGTTGAATAACTTGTTATTAGCTATAAGCTCTCTTTGTGTTGAAAATATTTGATTGTTAATCATGTTAAAAATCATTCTTAGGCTATGTGATAGTACTGTTGGGACCCACCGAGGTCGCGTACTTGTTGAATTATTTGCTAATTGATGTCTTGTACTCGGTCATGATTTTACTTGTGCATCATACCTCAGTCTTTCTTGATATTTCTTGATTTACTATGTTATCTTTGTTTGGGTTGATCTTTGTGATTTCCGAGAGCTCGAGAGACTAGAGAGGTTGAGGACTAAGTTAGGCCGAGGGCCTGTCGGTGAGGTAAGGATATATGGCACGTGAGTTATCCCTGCATGATATTATAGCACGTGAGTTGTCCGTGCAGATTATGGCGCTTGGGCTGTAGGAGCCCCTCCGGAGTCTGTACACCCCCAGTGAGCGCGGGTACCCATTGAGTGTGAGTGCTGAGGGCTCAGAGCTGAGTGTTTGAGTTGTTGTGACGAGTTGAGTGACTGTTGCCTGAGAGGTTGTACTTGCTTTTCATTTGTTGTTGCATTTAGTTGCTATCTGTCATTGTTGTGAAATTCTCTGAAAGATTCTATATCCGGATTACACGAACATGAACTGTATAAAATTGATTTGACTTAAACCGCTGAATTTGAAAGCATGCCTATTCTTTGCTGGAATTACTGTAAGTGAACTATAACTGTGTAGCTCGTCACTATCTTCAGTTCCTTAGTTATTATTGTTACTTGCTGAGTTGGTTGTACTTATACTACACCCTGCACTTCGTGTGCAGATCCAGGTGCTTCTCGACATAGCGGGTGTTGATTCTCTCGCACAGTTGATCTTCCGGAGATTTAGAGGTAGCTGCCGTGTTTCACAAACCTTGTCTCTCCTTTACTATCTCCTTGTTTACCGTATTTTTGTTTTAGATTATTATAGACCATATTTTTCTAGACTTGTATTCATATTAGATGCTCATGTACTCAGTGACACCAAGTTTTGGGAAATGTTCGTATCAGTATTTGTGGGATTTTGTATTGTATTTAAATATTATATTTTCAAACTTAAAAGAAATTATAGTTTATTGATATTATCGGCTTGCCTAGTATTGAGATAGGCGCCATCACAACATATTGGGATTTTGGGTCGTGACACTTATTCCACCTGTTGCGGCGTGCAACCCGATCCATGAGCAGTTAAATTAACAACAACAATCCAATAACTCAATGTACAAGAATTTCTACAATCATAGGGTATGAGTACACGACAATAAAGGAACCTCGATATAATCAGAGGAATGAAACAATTATTACAAAATAACAGGACAAGTGAAGCACGTGACAACTAAGGTGTGCAAGTGCAACAGTTAAAGCAAGTAGCAAATAAGTACGGGGTCATGGAAGGGACGAACAATTCAATATTTCCACCACAAATATCTCATGGCGCTACTAAAAAAAGGAAAATCGACCGCCAAAACCGACCGATGTTGGTCGGTAATTAGAAAGAATCGAGCAAAAACCGACCGATTCATGGTGGTCGGTAATCGTAACATCGGTAGGAGCTAAACGACCGACTTTGGTGGGTATTTTACCGACCGATTCGGTCGGTTAATTAAATTCAAAACAAGAATTTCCGAAAAAACCGACCAAAGTCGGTCAGTATTTCAATTATGTAATTAAAAAATTGCCCCATATGGGAATCAAACCGGGGTCTGTAAGGGGTCTGTACTGTAGCAGGATACTATTCTACCACTAGACCGTTGGTGTATTTTATTTTAAGGCTGTCTTTTATTTTATTTATACTCTTTAATTTGTATTTTCACACGAAAATAACCGACCGATGTCGGTTGGTTTTATTAAAAATAAAATTACAGACCGAATTCAGTCGATTTTTTAAAATGACCGGCCGAATTAACTGATCGATTTTGGTCAGTTTTTTAATATTAATTTTAATTTATTTTAATGAAAAATCGAACAAAGTTGGTCGGTTTCGTAAAAAAAAGTTAAAATAAAGAATATTTTAAAAAACTGACCGACTTCGGTCGATTTTTGGCCGGCTGTCAGTTTTTGCCAAAATTCTAATAGTGTGGCTCAACCATAATGTATACAAGAATTTCAACAATAATATAATGAATGGGAATACTCAACAAGGAAAGGTAACAAGACAATAAGGAAGGCAATAATTTAAACTAAAGCATATAAGAGCAAAATAACAAGTAAGAGCTAGAACAAGTGCTAACAACGTCAAATAGAGCATGTAAAAATAGATTAACAATGAGAGATATCACATGTTATGACAATCCAATTAAAGGCATGGAAAGGGTCTAGATAATCTATACCAGTCAAATACCCCATATAGGTTGTGTACCCACTCGTCACCTTGTGTACACGACTTTCACATAATAAGAATAGCACAATTAATCCAAATCCTAAGGGGTATTTTTCTCACACAAAGTTAGGTAAGATACTTACCTCAAAGAAGCTAAACTGATACACTAAAATGACCTTCTCGTGTGAAACAACCTTCGGATATCTCAAATTTAGTCAACATAATCATATCATAAATAAAAACCCCTCGGAACCTGAAAATATTAACAAAATCCGAACACCGATTTTGATACGATTCGCAACCATACCAAAATCATCAAATTCCGATATCAAATCGGCCTTAAAATCCTCATTTTACATTTTTGAAAGATTCTTTTTACAAAAATTCCCATTTTTCTCATTCAATTCACTAATTTAATGATGAAAATAATTATGGAATCATGAAATATAATCAAATCCGGATAAAGAACACTTACCCCAGACCAACACGTGAAAATCCCCTCCAAAATTGCCCAAATCCGAGCTCTCTAACTCAAAAAGTGATAAAATATCAAAAACCCTCTAAATAGAGTACTTTTGTATTCCCCAGATATAAATTATAATACATCGCGATCGCGGAATTTTCATCGCGATCGCGAAGAATAAAACTCATCAGCTATCAAACGTGCTTTGCAAACGCGACAGTCCGGTCGTTAACGCGTTGACCACTTACCTAGCAACATCGCGATCGCGGTCTCGCAATCGCGAGCGCGGTGAACAAATCATGGATGCCCATTCTAGTTTCCCTTATATGTGATCGCATAAATCTTCATGCGTACGCGAAGACAAAGGTCCCCAAAGCTTCGCAACCGCGGTCGCTTCTTCGCGACTGCGAGCAACAAAAATGCGGCCTCTACAGAAATCTCTACGCGAACGCTAATAGGAAGACACCATATGACAAAACAGCAATCCAAAACATGAGGAAAATGGCCCGTAGCCCATTCGAAACACACCCTAGCCCCCCGAGACTCCGTCTGAACATACCAACAAGATCCATAACATAATGCGGACCTGCTCAAGACCTCAAAATCATATCAAACAATATCTAAACTACGAATCGCGCCTCAAATCGAACTAAATAAACTTTCAACTTCTACAACTCGCGCCGAATCGTATCAAATCAACCCGGAATGATGTCAAATTTTGCATGCAAGTTCCAAATGACACAACAGAGCTATACCAACTCCCGAAATCAAAATTCAAACCTGATATCAATAAAGTCAATTCCCGGTTAAACCTCTCAACCTTCCAAACTTTCAACCTTCCAATTTTCGCCAAATAGTGTTGAAACCTTCTAGAAATATCCAAATGCAAATCCGTGCATGCGTCCAAGTCCAAAATCACCATCCGGACCTAACGGAACCATCAAAACTCTGATCTGGGGTCAAACACACAAAGTCAAACTTGGTCAACTCTTCTAACTTAAAGTTTCAACAATGAAATTCATTCTTCCAAACTAATTTCGGATTACCCAAAAATCGAAACCGATGATACACACAAGTCGTAATACATCACACGGAACTACTAATGCCCCCAAACCTCCGAGCGAAGTGCAAATGCTCAAAACGACCAGTCGGGTCGTTACAAACATGCATGTCCAAACACAACTTCAACATTCAAAAATTATTTTTCAGCATAACTTCAAAAACCTTTTTTTCAAGTTTCAATCAAATCTATGTCCAATCGCTAGCTTAATACTCATTATATTTCAGTTTATGTATTATCACTTGACCGAATATGAAATTTGAAAAACAAAACTCATGGAACTTGTAATCTTGAATAAATAATGACATTTATGTTGGTACTAAATCATGATATTAAGGGTATAATAAAAATTTACGTTAAAATATTTTTTTCTAACAGTGGCATAATCAGAATTGTTTCTTAAAGGGTATCGATATTTTAAAAATGAGCTAATGAACAAATAATTATGACCAAATTTTGTATAAAAAACACGATTCAAATCATATTAATAAAACATAACTAAAGCATTAAATGAGTGGGCTAACATGTGCTAGTTGTCAATTAAGGTAAATCCGTCATTGTGTTTCGAAACAAATCACTTTTGGCTTATTTTGGACCTTTTGGATTAAAAGCATTTGACCTTTAAGCAGATTTTAAGTTTGCCAAACACCTCAATAAGCTAAAAAATGACTTAAAAGCTGGTTTGACCAGCTTAAAAGTCAATCCAAACAGGCTCTTAAATCTCCGGAAGATCAACTGTACGAGAGAATCAACACTCGCTATGTCCAGAAGCACCTAGATCTGCACACGAAGTGCAGGGTGTAGTATGAGTACAACCAACTCAGCAAGTAACACTAATAACTAAGGAACTGAAGATAGTGACGAGCTACACATTTATAGTTCACTTATAGTAATTCCAGCAAAGAATAGACATGCTTTCAAATTCAGTAGTTTTAGTCAAATCAATTTTATACAGTTCATGTTCGTTTAATCCGGATATAGAATCATTCAGAGAATTTCACAACAATGACAGATAGCAACTAAATGCAACAACAAATGAAAAGCAAGTACAGCCTCTCAGGCAACAGTCACTCAACTCGTCACAACAGCTCAACTACTCGGCTCTGAGCCCGCATCACTCACACTCAATGGGTACCCGCGCTCACTGGGGGTGTACAGACTCCGGAAGGGCTCCTACAGCCCAAGCTCCATAATCTGCACGGACAACTTACGTGTTGCACAGACAACTCACGTGCTATAATATCCTGCACGGACAACTCACGTGCCATATATCCTTACCTCACCGACAGGCCCTCGGCCTAACTCAGTCCTCAACCTCTCTAGTCTCTCGGGCTCTCAGAAATCACAAAGATTAGCCCAAACAAAGATAACCTAGTAAATCAACAAATATCAAGAAAGGCTAAGGTATGATGCACAAGTAAAATCATGACCGAGTACAAGACATCAATTAGCAAATAATTCAACAAGTACGTGACCTTGGTGGGTCCCAACAGTACTATCACATAGCCTAAGCATGATTTTTAACATGATTAACAGTCAAATTTCTTCAACACAAAGAGAGCTTATAGCTAACAACAAGTTATTCAACTTTACAGTTTCACAGGACGGACCAAGTCACAATCCTTTCGATGCACGCCCACACGCCCGTCACCTAGTATGTGCGTCACCTCCAAAATAATCACATGACACAAAAATCCTGGGTTTCATACCCTCAGGACCAAATTCATAACTGTTACTTACCTCAAAACGTGAAATTCTTTACTCTGCTATGCTTTTGCTGCATAAATCGGCCTCTGAATGCCTCGAATCTAGTCACAAATAATTTTTTTAGTCAATAAAGTTTATTGGAATTAATTCCATATGAAAATATAATTTTCCATAAAAATTCGAAATCTGAATCCGACAAAAGTTACAAAATCCGAAAGCCTATTCAACCACGAGTATACCCATACTAATTGTACCGAAATCTGACCTCAATTCGACCCTCAAATCTATAAATCTTATTTCCAAATTTCTAAGATCAAATCTCCTATTTACACCTCAAAAACATGTAATCTAGTCGGATTATTCGATAATAATTTAATATTATGGAGTAGAAATGATCACAAGGGTCTTACTTCAAGTTTTCCTTGAAAATCTATCAAAAATCGCCTCTCCTCAAGCTCCAATTTATCAAAAATGGCGAATGGGACGAAGTCCCTTGCTTTATAATTCTGCCCAGACAACCCTCGATTCTGGTCCTTCGATCTTGTTCCTCGATCCTGGGCCTCGATCCTGGACCTCGATCATGGACCTCGACCCTGGCCTTCGATCCTGCCTTCGATCGTGGTTTCGATCCTGGCCCTCGATCATGGTCCTCGATCCTGCTTTCGATCGTGGCTTCGATCCTGGGCTCGATCATGGTCCTTGACCCTGCCTTCGATCGTGGCTTCGATCCTGGGCTCGATCATGGCCCTATTCTGGGCAAGATTCAGGGCTCGGTTCTGGGCTCAATTCTGGGAGAAGGAATTTGCAGCAGAAGGAAAGTGCAGCAGTTATTTTAGTCTACTTTTGGATCCGTTAACCATCTGAAACTCACCTGAGGCCCTCGGGACCTCAACCAAATATACCAACAAGTCTTAAAACACCATACGAACTTATTCGAGTCTTCAAATCACATCCAACAACACTAAAAATATGAATCACACATAGATTCAAGCCTAATGAACTTTGAAACTTTCCATTTCTACAAACAACGCCGAAACCTATCAAATCACGTTCGATTGACCTAAAATTTTGCACACAAGTCATAAATTACATATCAGACCTATTAAAATTTTCAGAATCAGATTTTGACCCCGATATCAAAAAGTCAACTCCCCGGTCAAACTTTCCAAAAATTCAACTTTCGGCATTTCAAGCCAAATTCCACTGCAGACCTCCAAAATATTTTTTTGAACATGCTCCTAAGTCCAAAATCACTATACGGAGCTATTGGAATTATCAAAATTCAAATCCGAGGTTGTTGACACATAAATCCACATCCGGTCAACTTTTCTAACTTAAAATTTTAAATTATAAGACTAAGTGTCTCATTTCACTCCGAATTTCTTCCGGACCCGAACCAACTAACCCGATAAGTCATAAATCAATTGTAAGGCATAAATTGAGCAGTAAATAGGGAAACGGTATTATAATACTCAAAACGACCGGCCGGTTCGTTACAATAAGATGAATTATGATATTGATAAATGATAATACGGTGGGATAGGGTTGCACGCTGTAACGGGTGGAATAAGGGAGGATTATGTGATATGGTAAAATAAGGGAGGATTTGATATTGATACGGTGGGATCGGGTTGCGTGCCGCAATGGATTTTATATGTCATTCTTGATATTGATATGGTGAAATAAGGGAGGGTTGTGTTTGTACGGTAGGATCGGGTTGCGCGCCGCAATAGATTGTGTGTATTGTATTCATTGTTATATTGTGTTAGCTTTCGGTATGTATCATATGAGATTCTGAGGACTGATATTTTCGGATTTACTAATTTTGAGGATTGAATTGTTTTCATTAGTTTACTGTTTTACCGTCATTTCTTGTTTTTCTTTTCTATTATTATTATTTTGGTGAATTGATTTTCAAGATGAATTTACTACGTTGAGTCATTATCTCACACTTTGTTGGGTTGTTAGTATCATAACGGTTTTAAGTAAAGGAATTTTTAACATGCTTACCTTACGCGACTCTTAAGTTGGAACTCGTCGTTTCATTCGGCACCTTACTATTCTTAATAGTTGTCACATTTTACTTTAATTGATGTCTCAAATTAAACTCCTTACCCTATCCTATGTTTTTACTTTAGTTAAAAATTGTTATTATATTTTATTTTAACAATTTCTATATTTAATTCTGTAACTTACCCAATGATTCATTTTATTTGCAAATGCTATTTTCTTTACCAAAATGATTTTTAAAATAACTCATTTTCTTGTTTGATTCTCTACTTTATTTCAAGATTGTTATTATGATTTATCGTATATAAATAAATCTCTTGAAAATTTTAATTAGCATATGACACAGACGCAATGTACATGGTGCGCGTGGGTTTTGCCGTGCGAAAGTAATTTATAAAAGATATGGGCACGAGGTGCCATACGTGTAAGATTTGAAGTTGTGACTTATGATTCGAGATTATGAGGAGTGATACCTCGGTTAATTCTTGTTGTAAATTGTGCATTAGAAATGATTTGATTGATTGAGTTATCACCCGTTTCTTTATTACTCGTTTATTCCTTGTTGCTATTCGTGCTTCTATTATTTTCACTGTAAATTTGTGATCCTTCTGTTGTTGCTCTTACATTGACATTCTTTCCATAGTTAGTTTTAAGTTATATCTTGCACAATTTTACATGTCTCGTAAGTGTCTTGACCTGGCCTCGTTACTACTCTACCGAGGCTAGGCTTCATACTTACCGAATACCGCTGTCGTGTACTCATGCTACGCTTCTGTATATTTTTGTACAGATCTAGGTATTTATGATCGAGCTGGTTTGAGACTTATGTATGCGTGACTGAAGACTTGAAGGTATACCTGCTTGATATTCGCACGCCCAGAAGTCACCTTCTGTTGTATCTTATTCCCATTATTTCCTATTATTCCGGGACAACGATGTGTTGTTAATTCTAGTGACTCTTAGAAAAGCTTATGACATATAGTACCGATTTTGGGGTTATGTAACTGATGTTGGTTCAACTATGCTGTTACAGATAATATTTAATGTATTGCAATTAAGTTAGTTAAATTCCATTTATAATCAGCATGTGTTACGCTTAACTACTTTTAAAGACTAGGTGTCATCACGATATCCTAAAGTAGGAAATTGGGGTCGTGACAATTTTATTTGAAGAAAAGCTGAAGTTTTGCTAGTGAAAGAAAAACTTTCACCCAAAAACTATCATAAATTAGTTTTTGGGAACTTGGGAATTTTTTATTTTGTTTTCCGCAAAATATGATTATATTTCATAAGCAGATAATATTTTCACAAAAAATTTAGCAAATGAATCCAAAATCTATGGCCAAATGGGAGCTTAAAATATCTTTGTAAAAAGTAAGAAATAAAAAATCAATTGAAGGAAAGAAAGGACTAGAATACAAATTGTATGTTATGAATACATTGGATTTGTGAATGTCCAACAACTCATCCATGAACCATTTTGGATATACATGAATATATTTATTACATTCATTTAATATCTTGTAACTCTCAAGTAAATTGTATACTATATATACGATATTTCTAATTCTACAAAATAAATTAATAAGATAGACTTGAATACAACTTGATAGAAGAAAAGTTTTATCTATATTTCTTGGCTTATATTGCTATAATTTTATAATACGTTATCAGCAGGATGTTCTAACCAACTGAGGTTATCTGCTTCATTAGAATTTTATCTTCTTCCAAAGAGAGGTAGTTAATTTTTTTTCCGATTCAGGTATACATTCTTATGTTTATAATTAACCTGCAGTTTAATTACCATATGCATAACTTGTTTTGAATATGATTATAATAATTGCCTTGGTGAAAAAAATAAGCTTCGGTTAAATTGTTATTTCTGTCACGACCCAAAATCCAACTAGTCGTGATGGCACCTTACCCAACCCGCTAGGTAAGCCAGTTATCAACTATCCAATTCCAATAAAATTTAACAAGACAATTAAGTAGTACAAATCATGAGCTTCGTTTTGCCAACAAGAAATATCTAAATCTTATACATTCTTAATCATGAGCTTCTAAGATTAAAATTTACAAAGATGGTATGAAATAAATTCATCCTCTGTTCGAAATGTACATAAATAGATTTTTATGAATCTAAGGCTACCACAAACAAAAGGCAGCTACCATCGGAATGCAGGTACATCTTCAATTCTAGCTCCTATTAATCACAGCAACATCAGCAACCAGTATATGCATACAAGGTGCAGAAGTGTAGTATGAGTACAACCGACCCCATGTACTCAATAAGTAACAAACCTAACCTTAGGTTGAAAGTAGTGACGAGCTGGAACATAGGGTCGGGTCCAATACCAACATCCAACAACACTCCATAACAAGGTAAAGCAAGGAATAAAAGAGGTAACTCAGAGACAGAATGCTCAGCTTAATCATGATTTCTGAAAAATAGTTCTTCCTTTCAAGTATATCAGTAAAAATCTAAGTCATTTACCGAAGTTGCCAAAAATATGAGTAAGTTTGAAAACTGTAATTTTTCCCAAAAATCATTTCAACCATAGATAAGATGTTCCATTTTTCTTTCCATATAGCAAGTGTAAAACACATCTCTATGCCCATATGTCAACATGTGTGAGAAGTCATGAATGACGTGATATCGTACAGCATGAGAAAAATACATCTCTATGCATGTATATCATGTGTACATATCAATGCAATGTATATCAGAGATGAACTCATGTACTCACACTCTAAGAGTACTCAATCTCACTGTCTCACACTTTTTACTCATCATGCTCAATCACTCGGTACTATATATGGCAAATCCTACTCAGGGAAGATCCATCTTGGAATATATACATCAACTTACCATCTGTCACTCAGTACCGAGTAGGGCCAATCCAGCCCATGGGGAAGATCCATCCCCAGGTATAAATGCTTCGGACAAGATCTATGTCCACAGAAGATCCATCCCTCAATATAAATCAACCGCGCTCAGTAGAGTGTGTGCAGACTCCAGAAGGGCTCCTTCAGCCCAAGCACTAAAATCAGCACGGATAACTCATGTGCTATAGTATCAATATCTCACAAATTAGGCCTCCGGCCTCACTCAGTCATCAACCTCTCCAGTATCTCGGGCTCACAATGACACGAACTAGCCCAAAATGATGATCTGATGTATCAATAAATAGTAACAGAGACTGAGATATGATATGCAATGAATGAATATGATTGAGTATGACATTGCAATGTAATCAAATAACTCAACAACAGTAATGACCTCAGTGGGTCCCAACAGAATAAGCATGAAGCCTAGACATGGTTTCTAACATGAATCACAGCTCGATAACTCTAGCACGTAGAGATTTCATGATCACAGATAAGTCCAGATAACTACACAGTGATACAGAAATAATGGAGTCATAGTTAACACGGTGCACACCCACACGCGTATCACCTAGCATGTGCGTCACCCCAACACCAAACATATAACACGTATAGTTAGGGTTCATACCCTCAACTCCAAGATTAGAAGAGTTACTTACCTCGAAAAAGTCGAATTCAATGTCGAGCAAGCTAAACAATGCTCCCGAAATTCCATTCTGCGCGTATCAACTTCTGAACAGCTCAAATCTAGTTACAATTAATTTGATTCAGTCTACACAACTTATAGGAATTAATTCCATATCAAAATACTATTTTTTCCCCGCAAAAATCCGAATGTACACTCAAAAATTGCTAGTAGGGCCCACATCTACAAAAATTACAAAATATGAACTCTCATTCAACCACGAGTCCAACTATACTAAATTTACCAAATTCCAACAACAACTCGACCTAAAAATCCCCAAATCTCATTTTCAAATCCCTAGGCCCAAATCCTCTAATTTTACCTAAAAAACACGTAATCTAATCGAAATACTCAATGATAATCTAATATTATTGACTAACAATGATCACAAGTGACTTACCTGAAGTTTTTCCGTGGATTCTCTCTGAAAAATTACCTCAACATGTGTTGGAAATGTCCAAAAATACAAAAATCCCGCAACCTCTTTGATTTTATTCTTTCCAGGGGTTTTCGCATCTGCGACTCACTAAGTCACTTTTGCGTCGAAGCTGCTGCTTCTACGGATAAGAGGTCCGCTTCTGCGGCCTCGCATTTGCGGATCCCAAGCCGCTTCTGCGATGATGCCCCTCCTCTCTCACTTCTGCTTCTGGGATCAACTCGTCGCAGGTGCGAGTCTGCTTCTGCGGTCCTGAGTGCGCACCTATGACCCCTACCCTAGCCAAGCCAATTCGGCTTCTGCACAACCATGCTTACTTCTGCGAGCTCGCACCTGCGGTCCTTCACGTGCAGGAGCGAAGACACCATCAATAGAAAAATTCCAGTAATTCCTTAAGTCCGAATTTGATCCTTTAATCATCCGAAACTCACCCGAGGCTCCCGTGACCTCAACCAAATATATCAACAAGTCCTAGCACATTATACAAACTTAATCGAGGCCTGAAATCATGTCAAACAACGCTAAAACCACGAATCATACCCCAATTCAAGAATAATGAAACTAAGAATTTTCAACTTCTGCATTCCATGCCGAAACTTATCAAATCAAGTTCGATTGACCTAACATTTTGCACACAAGTCATAAACGACATAACAGACCTATTCAAATTTCCAGAATTGGATTCCGACCTCGATATCAAAAGGCAACTCCTCGGTCAAACTTTCAAGCTTAAATTTCTATTTTAGCCATTTCAAGCCTAATTGAACTACGGGTCATTACATTCTCCCCCACTTAAACATACGTTCGTCCTCGAACGTGCCAAGGATTGTTTCAAAGCCATCAAATCACTATTCCATATTACCACTCACGTACCCCGGGTGATCCCACGCCACCCTATTCTATATAGGCCCGACAACACAACATAATTGAAAGTCAATAATTTAACCTTAGCTCATAAATCTTGGAATTCAATTTCCAACATTCAGATCTTTTCAAGACATGAATCTTACATCTACACAATATATGAGTCTGAACAAGCTGTATCAAGCCATAACCATAACCCCAGATATAATCACATAACAAACTACACAACTTACATGCTCGTAGCACCATTCCCGATCATAGTAACTACTCAAAACTAACCTGACACTAGTATTAAACCGCATATCAAGCCAAACCTCATTCCAAAACCTTCGTACACTGCTGATAGTTAAAGAAACACGCAAAATCGCATAACCCCTTATAAAATCAACAAGTCATGGAGCTCTCTCGCCCCAATCAGAACCATAATCACTTTCTAAGACGACTTTGAATGTCATCTTCCCAAATATACCGTAATCAACCTGATAGTACCCATTCTAGGTCCAATGACCACATATTGTTAAACACAACTATCCCACAGGTACGCCACACGAATATAACTCAAGCCATAACTACAAAATTCGGGTACCCAAAAATGGAAAATGTCTTAGAGAAGAGAACCGTATTGCAAGTTCAAAAAGCACCACCACAACTGCATAGTAGAACCAAGACACACGAATCTAACAACGGTAACCAGTTCTTCTAGAGCTCACATTAACATCAATCGCACGACAAGGTCACAGGCCTCTAGTCCCAACATATCATACATGAGCAATTAAACAAGTACACATGTATGTGATAATAAAATATTATTCTCATGCTCATGGACCGGTATAAATAACACGCCATAGTGTAGGCACGTGCAAAGTCTGCTATCACAACTCAAATCGGTAAGTTGACGCAGAAATAGTAACTACCAAGCTTTCTTAGGGAATTAGCCTCTTTACAACCTCAAGTATAGCCCAGATAGTTCTCCACAATGGTACAAATACAAGAAACGTAATAACTTTATGCTTAACAGTCAACTCTAGGTATATCATAGCCTAAGCATTCTTCCGAATATGAATACTTGCCCCGATGCCCGCACATGGGCTCAAACCTCACCTATATGCACACTCATAGCGCGTAGCTATCATAAATAATTAAAGCAACTAGTGCCTCCACTGAGTTTAAATAAAATACTCACCTCAAACAAGTCGCAACCCTGAAACAATATTCATATGAGAACTCCCAGTTTCCAAATTTATAGGACACATGGATCATCATAACTGATCCCAATTCTAGCATTCGAATGACTAACACATCTTTCATGCACGATCATCCCACGAGGAATACTTCCATAATTTTTCCGTGCCACATAGCAAGAATTTGAATATCAGCAGTTTATCAACCATGTGAGTACTGCAATACCGATGAACATTCGTAAGTCAAAACACAATGCCCCTTCTGAAATGCGCACCCTTCTCCGGAATTACCGATCAATTATAACATTCGTCTAAATAACAAAAAACTGACCATTCTGCCCAAACTTCGCGACCTTCCCTTCAAGACTGAACTGCCATCTTGTACATGTATATCTTAACCCCGCATAACAAACCACATCTAATTACCCAAAAGAACCGAACATACATATACTATACTGCTCTAGCTTACTACCCCGTTGTCATATTTTCTTTGAGTTTCTTCTGAATTACCCTCAAGTTGACACTTCTCCTTGACAGAACACTACGATCCTTACACAAAGCTCACTATAAGACATACTAACATAAACTCGCATTACCCTAAGACCCGTAAGTTACTGTATTCTTCTTAAGCACCCCCATAAGTACCACAACCGAAACGCCCACTCTGAAAATACCTTATGTGAATTTAAAATTGTTCTTATTACTTTTCTTATACTCAAATATAGAATCCATAGTCATACAGAATTACCGCAAGTCCCGACACCATCCAATATAAATAATCGATTCTAGCGATATTTGAATCCGAAGATTTTTTAATTACCACTTATACATTTTTGAATCCATTAGCACCTTCACGAGAGTCACCCACTTTGCACAAATCTAAATTGCACCACCCAAACGGGGCTGAAAGACACGTGCCTCATTAGCACAACAACACTTAAATAGGTAACCCTGCCTTAACACCACAGATCAAATTCATACTCTGTGCGCACTACATCATTCCAAATAACAAATCACGCATCCCATGATTTTTATATACTCATAAAGCGCAATATAACCCGTATTTAGGAATTTTAGTACTTGAATCATCCTCGATCTCAACCTCTGCAAGTCATAACTAATCCACAAATATGCCTCAGACCAAAACTAAAATTTAATATATATAACCATGAAATTAAGTCGTTCGCAGCAGGCTCCCCCACTTGGCTCAAAGCCATAGAACAAAACGTTCCATAACCTACAATACCCATACTCTATTACTGCCATAATACCGCAGTCAGTTCAACAAAAATTATTCTTAAGCTCATGCAACACCAACCATAAGATGCCTCAATCATCTGCTAAACTCGCATTTATTCTCTTGACAGTCAAGTCAACTTTCTCAACCGGATTCAAATTTAAATCTCAACACATACCTCGCTGGTAGATAAGAAACTCTCCACTCACATTATAAGGAACACACCTACGTAGATTACTCTGCAGGGGATAACCCACCTGCTAAGCCTCAAATTGGTATCTTGTAATACCCTTTCACAGTCACAATTACTATGCAATTACTTAGTCTATCTCAGTCCAAACTCATTAACAAGATATGAGAATTTAATTTGTTCCAAATTTTAACTACGTGATAGATCCTTCAAAATATTTATACTCGAGACTGTACGTCATATCAAAATGAAAATCAAGCACACAATATCCCCTCTTTTACATTTCAAGGAAACATTTCTCGTCACATACAAATCGTCTTAACACATCCCGTAGTCATATCATACTAATCACAAAGTTATTCCACCACTCATCGAGCCACAAATTCCACTCTTAGGGACATTATCGGACTTATAAGTCCAAAAGCACGTGCTTACACAACCGAAATCCCCGTGCTCAAGCCATAGTGATAATCCGGCCTCAATTCTTCTAGACCGACCCATCATCAGCACACATAAATCACATCTCGCACTTCATCCATGGAATCACAAGCCATCTACGCACAGCTGATACAAAGCGCTCATGTGCGCATATGAATGTGTGCAAGGAATTCAAAGAGTTATGTTTCAAGTTGAATTAATTTCGCACGATAAGGAAAGAAAGATGGAAAATTATCCTAAATGCCTTGTAGCCTATCGAAGATAAGTATGGACGTCATCATACCGATCCGCAAGACTCTACTAAACATTTGCTCATGACTTGTAGAACCAATGATCCTAGAGCTCTGATACCACCTTGTCACGACCCAAAATCCAACTAGTCGTGATGGCACCTAACCTAACCTGCTAGGTAAGCCAGTTATCAACTATCCAATTACAATAATATTTAACAAGACAATTAAGTAAAAGAAATATCTAAATCTTATACATACTACCTCTTGTTCATGGTAGTACAAATCATGAGCTTCTAATTTTAGAATTTAAAAAGCTGGTATGAAATAAATACATCATCTATTCGAAATGTACATAAATGGATTTTTATGAATCTAAGGCTACCATGAACAAGAGGCAGCTACCATCGGAACACAGGTATGTCTTCAATTCCAGCTCTTGTCGATCACATCAACATCAACAACCAGAAACTGCACGCAAGGTGCAGAAGTGTAGTATGAGTACAACCGACCCCATGAACTCAATAAGTAACAAACCTAACCTTAGGTTAAAAGTAGTGACGAGCTGGAACAAAGGTTGAGTCCAACACCAACAGCCAACAACAATCCATAACAACATAAAGCAAGGAATAAAAGAAGTAACTCGGAGATAGAATGCTCAGCTTAATCCTGATTTCTGAAAAATAGTTTCCTTTCAAGTATATCAGTGAAAATTCAAGTCATTTACTGAAGTTTCCAAAATTTTCACCTGAGGCGGAACGGGTGCGAGTCCGCTTCTACTCAACTCGTCGCAGGTGCTCAAAAATAGTTCTTCCTTTCAAGTAAATGCTCCATTCGTCGCAGGTGCGAGTTTGCTTTTGCGGTCGCACCTGCGACCCCTGCCCTTGCCAAGCCAATTCTGCTTATGCGATCTCGCACCTGCGGTCCCTCATGCGCAAGTGCGAAGACACCACCAACAAAAAAATTCTAGCATTTCCTTAAGTCCGAATTTGATCCGTTAATCATCCGAAACTCATCCGAGGCACCCGGGACCTCAACCAAATATACCAACAAGTCCTAAAACATTATACGAACTTAGTCGAGGCCTCAAACCATATCAAACAATGCTAAAACCACGAATCATACCCCCAATTCAAGCTTAATGAAACAAGAAATTTTCAACTTCTACATTCGATTCCGATAGACCTACAATTTTGCACACAAGTCATAAACGACATAACAGACCTATTCAAATTTCCAGAATCGGATTCCGAGCCCGATATCAAAAGGTCAACTCTCCGTTCAAACTTCCAAGCTTAAATTTCTATTTTAGCCATTTCAAGCCCAATTTAACTACAGACTTCCAAATAATTTTCCGGATACGCTCTTAAGTCCAAAATTACCATATGGAGCTATTTAAATCATCAAAACTCTATTTTGGGTTCGTTTTAATTTAAATCAACATCCGGTTAGTCGTTTCAACTTAAGTTTTCATCTTGGAGACTAAGTGTCTCAATTCAATTCAAAACCTCACCGGGCCCGAACCAATGACCCCGGCAAGTCATACAACAAGTGTAAAGCATAAATTGAGCAGTAAATGGGGGTTAGGAGCGAGGCTGTAATACTCAAAACAATCGGCCGGGTCGTTACAATTTTATTTTATAATCTACGAAGAAGTTTAAACTACACATAAATAGATAAGTATTAAAATGAATTACCATGATTAGACTAATTAATCTCACATCCAAATGTTATGACAGAATAGGCATTAAGGAGGAATTCTTGCAAAATTTTCAAAAGGTTTAAACGTATCTTCAATGAATTTATCACCTAAGTGTACAAACTAATTAATGACTTAACTATTAGATGAATCGCATTCAATGTTGAAACTTGGCAGAATTGATATCATCTAGTTTTATGCCTACTTAACTTATTGAAACGTCTTCTAAGTAGAACAAAATATATTAGTACCTATTAATGAGAGTACTTCAACTTATTTACTCTCTGGAAATTTACTTACATGTCTAAAGTTCTTGTGTGTAATATTAAGTACTAATTCATCATCGCATTACACATAATTGTTTATTCTAACAATTATATAGAGAATGTTAATATACAATTATATTCTGCATTGATTTTTTTTCATTGATAATAATTCTTATCATTCTAGTTCACTTATTTTCTATAATAGTTATCACTATGTCACATTTTGTCAAAACTTAAATTTGTGGCACTTGACATCTCTGGGAATAGCTATTCGCCATGGGTACTTGATGCTGAAATTCACCTTGACGCTAAAGGTCTTGGTGACACTATTAAAGAAGGAAATGAAGCATCAAGTCAGGATAAGGCGAAAGCCATAATTTTCATTCGCCATCATCTCGATGAAGGGTTAAAAAGTGAATATTTAACCTTGAAAGATCCATTTCAACTGTGGACTAGTTTGAAGGAACGATATGACCACCTAAAGGCCACGGTATTGCCAAGAGCTCGTCGTGAGTGGATGCACTTACGGCTACAAGATTATAAGACCATAAATGAATATAATTTTGTTGTATATAGAATAATTTCCCAACTAAAATTATGCGGGGAACCTATGAATGATGAGGACATGTTGGAAAAGACACTTTCTACTTTTCATACCTCAAATATGGTGTTACAACAGCAATACAGTGAAAAGGGCTTTAAAAAATATTCTGAGTTAATTTCATGCCTTTTGGTGGCCGAACAACATAATGCCCTTTTAATGAAAAATCATGAAGCCCGCTCCACTGAATCAGCTCCATTTCTAGAAGCGAATCTGGGAACGATAAATTCAAAGGCTGAGAAAAGATAAAATAATTATCGTGGCCGTATAAATATACGTGTACGTGGCATGGGGCGAAATAATTATCGACATAGTGGTGGTCGTTATAAACAAGAGAACAATAAGAGTTCTCAGAATAATCCTTCAAAAGGCAAAGGTAATATTTGCCACCGATGTGGTATGAAAAATCATTGGGCACGAATTTGTCGTACACTTGAACTTTTTGTCAAACTTTATCAAGCATCTATAAAAGGGAAATAAAATAAAGTTGAGACTCACTTAACCTTTCAAAATGATATTGAGGCGGGCCCTATGAATAATCATGATAAAGGTGAAGCAAACCTTATCTATAAAGGTGATATTTTCCAAGGCCTTGCATATATTACTCATTTAGAAGTTGGAGACTTCTTTGAGCATCATAACTGAAGACTTATTATTGGGAAACATTATAAGAATAAATATTTTTTTTATGAAGTTCATGTTTTGAATAAAACTTTTTATGTTATCAGTATTTAATTTCCTAAATGTAGTTTCTTTTGTTCTAAATTTTTTCAATATTACTTATGATTTAATTTTTTTCTTTATGAAGAATATGAAAACTTCTCAGTCTTCAGTTGGCCGTATGAATAATAAATAAGAAATATGTCTTCTGGATAGTGCTATGATGCACGCAATATTAAAAGATAAGATATATTTCTCTTATTTAATTATAAAAGAAGCCAATATCTGATAGTACAAAATTAATTTAGGGCTCTAGAAAAATGATTGTATTACTACCAGGAGGAACTATGTTGGCTGTTAATAATGCATTATATTGTAGTAGGTCTTAAAGAAACTTGTTGAGTTTCAAATATATTCGCCAAAATGGCTATCATTTTGAGACCACCAATGAAGGGTAGGTTGAATACCTCAATATTACTACAATAAAAGCGAAAAAGAAGTATGTGCTTGAAATGCTTCCTGCATTTTCCTCCAAATTATACTACACTAGTATTAGTATAGTTGAATCATATGACATAGTAAACAAGGAGTTTACTAATGATTTTATTATTTGACATAACCGGTTAGCCCATCCATGTTATAATATGATGCGAAAAATAATCGAGAATTCACATGGTCATTCATTGAAGAACCAGAAGATTCTTTCAACTAAAGAACTCTCTTGTGCTGCATGTTCTCAAGGAAAACTGATTATTGGACCATCAGTAATTAAAGTTGGAGTTGAATCTCCTACATTTTTAAAACGTATACAAGGTGATATATGTGGACTCATACACCCTCCATGTGGACCATTCAAATATTATATGGTTTTGATAGATGCATCTATATGATCGTCACATGTGTGCTTGTTATCAACCCGCAATTTGGCTTTTGCGAGGTTACAAGCAAAATTAATAAGATTATGAATATAGTTTTCAGATTATGCAATTAAGACACTTCGTCTTGATAATGCTGGTGAATTTACGTTCCAGGTCTTTAATGATTACTGCTTATCAACCGGGATAACAATTGAGCATCCAGTTGCCCATATTCATACTCAAAATGGTCTAGCGGAATCATTGATCAAACGCCTCCAATTAATTGCTAGACCAATGCTTATGAGAACAAAACTTTCCTTTTCAGCATGGGGCCATGCTATTTTGCATGCAACAACTCTTGTGCGGATCAGACCCACAAGTTATCATAAAATCTGCCCAATACAATAGGATTTTATCCATGAGCCAAATATTTTCCATCTTAGAGTATTTGGATGTGCAGTATATGTTCCAATTACTCCACCACAACGCACAAAGATGGGACCCTAAAGAAGATTGAGGATATATGTTGGGTATGAATCTCCTTCTATTATAAATTATTTGGAATCTATGACTGGAGATTTATTTACGACAAGATTTGTTGATTGCCATTTTGATGAATCAATATACCAAATATTAGGGTGAGAAAATAAGCCATTACAAAAAGAGATAGATTGGAATGCAATATCACTATATCATTTAGATCCTCGAACAAATCAATGTGAACACGAGGTTTAAAAGATAATTTATTTGTAAAATATTGTAAATCAACTGCCAGATGAATTCACTAACCCACCAAGGGTAACTAAATCACATATTCCAGCTGCTAATGCTAATATTCAAATTGATGTCCTGGTTAGACAATCTATAAATACAAATGAGTTTAAGCCACGCTTGAAACGTGGTAGACCAATTAGTTCCAAAGATAAAAATCCCCGAAAGAGAAAAGGAACAAATGATCTAGGAGATCATAATATGGAGGCAATTTCTCAAAAAAGCCCCGTGACATAACAAATGATAATACCTCAGAGGAGGTCCAGGTATCAGAAAAATAATAAGAATGAAAAGATCTCAATAAGTTATGTCTCTACGGAAAAAAGGTGGAAACGGAATAATATTGTTGTCAATAACATTTTTCTTATAATGTTGTTGTTGAGATAACGCAACAAGATGGGGATCTTAAACCAAGATCTGTCGATGAATGTAGACAGAGAAATGATTGTCTAAAATGGAAAGACGCTATCTAGGCAGAATTAGCGACACTTGAAAAACGTGAAGTATTCGGACGTATAGTCTGAACACCTGAAGGAATAAAGCCAGTGGGATACAATAGGTTTTTATGCGAAAAAGAAATGATAAAAATGAAATCATTAGATATAAAACACGACTTGTGGCACAAGGATTTTCGCAAAGACTTGGCATTAATTATATCGAGACATATTATCCTGTAGTGGATGCAATCACTTTTAGGTATCTTATAAATTTGACAGTCCATGAAAAACTTGATATGCGTCTGATGGATGTTGTCAGAGCCTACTTGTATGGCACATTAGACAACAAAATTTATATGAAAATCCCTAAAGGGCTTAAAGTTCCTGAAACTAATAAAAGATTTCGGGAAACTTGTTCAATAAAGCTTCAAAAATCCTTATATGGATTGAAACAATCAGGCCGAATGTGGTATAATCGCCTAAGTGAGTATTTGTTGAAACAAGGGTATAAGAATGATCCAATTTGTCCTTGTGTATTTATAAGAAGGTATGGGCCTGAATTTGTTATAATTGTTGTGTATGTTGATGATCTAAATATCATTGGAACTACTTGGGAGCTTCCAAAAGCAATAGACGGTTTGAAGAAAGAGTTTGAAATAAAAAACGTTGGAAAAATAAAATTTTATCTTGGTCTACAAATTAAGCTTATAAAAGATGGAACTTTCGTCCATTGATCAACTTATACCCGAAAAGATCCTAAACGTTTTGGCTGCTTTTATTTATTTCCTGTGGGGACCAACAATTTAAAGTCCGAAAGTCCAAAAAAGCTGATTATTTATAAATACAATTATAGATTATGCACGTGGTTGAAATTCTGTTTTCTTCCTTAAATAGTGGGTGAAGTTGGACCAGTGAAACCTGTCAAAATTGAATGCTAATATTAAGAACTGCTACTAGGTAGTGTTACTTTTCAATATTAATTTCTTCGTACTACGCCGAAGTGGGATTTTATTAACTATTGAATTTCCCCATTTTTTGGTCAGGTGAGAAGATATAACAAGTCACATTTTTAGTTTCTTGTTGAAAATATAATTACAGTGAGGATTTATCATTAATTTTGGTTAGTTTTACAATGAATGTCAGCCTACTATAATTTTCTTTCTTTATTCATGTTTGAGAGCGATAATATGATGAAGTTCACACATACGAAAACGCCATGACTACTTAAAACTCATATAATCAATTTCTAACTTATTTGGAACAAGGCCTAATTTTTATTCTTATTGAAGATATAATTATTATTCTATCACGCACCACATTAAAGCATGCCATCACTTGATTTTCTTGTTTATAGTTGATGCACATTATACCATTATCTTTGTAAATAAATTATAATTAAAATTTTCCATTTCAACTAGCTTTACCAGATAAAAGGCTCAGCGCTTTCAAATGCTTGAAGATGAGCATATGAGATAGAAAACACTATCATTAAAACTAAAGTTTTCTTGGTTGAAAACATAAATATTTTAAATAATTATTCATTATTATGAAAGTAATTAAGTGCGATCAATAGCACTTGAAACTAAAATCTTGTTTAGTACAAGTCGTTGTTAAACCTCTTTTGACTGTTATTTGGATGTCGGGTTCCTAACTTCTACACATAATTGTTACTACCTTTTGTTTCAATTTATGCGGTAATCTACTTTGGGAGTGCACAAGGTTCTTCTTTAACCTTGTTTTTTTAAAATACTTTATAAGTATTTTGAAATATAAACTATTATGACTTACAATACTTTGTATATTATTTGTAAATCTTATTTTCAAAAACTTCAAGAATTACCGTCTAATTTCACCGTACTTTGAATCGTGCCACATAAAGTGAAATACAAGAAGTATGCGGTGACGGAACTACAATCTCGAATCGGCTGAACCCAATAGTTTTTCCTCAATTAGTGTATTTGTATTTAAAATTATTAAATATGTATTTAGAATCCAGTTATTAACATTTTTAATGATCGATGTAAAATTTTCAGAACCCACAAAATTGAAATCATATATAATTTAGTTTTAAGTTGAGCTAGTTCGCTTACTATTTTCCTTTTATTATATCTTGACATCTTGTTTGTTTTCTTACATGTACAGAAAGATACAGATTCAGTTGAGCACCTTGTAAACATTAGAACAATAATACTAATATATCATCAACCCCAATAAAGAAATTAAAGAAAACACTATAATATACCCACGTCTTATAAAAATTAAAAATAATAATAATGGAGAAAACAACGTCAGGTATTCAATCATAAATGTATCTGAAATATTTATAATAACGTCTGAAGAAAGACAGTTCATGTTTTTATGACAAAGTAAGAAGGCTCATCAACTTTCAAGTTTTATGATGATATTCTGAAATATTTATACAACTTAATCACTTAAAAGTAAAACATCCATAAATTAATAACCTAAAAATAATGTAAGTACCCTATTATATTGAAATTATGCTAGACAAATTAAGGCTTGATTTTTCGGCGAATTTAAAGTCACTATATTATCGTTCTATTATTCATGCAACTTTGTAAATTAAATGCAATACTTGCCCATATTTAATCGGAAACAAATTTATAGCCCGTTTGGACATAAAATAAATTTCATAATTTTTTGAATTTGTTTTTTTTCGAAATAAGTGTTTGGTCATAAAATTTTTAATTTTTATTTGAAGATACATTTTAAAATTTTGGAAAATATAAAAAAACTATTTTTTAAAATTTTTATTCAGATCACTCACAAAAAATTCAAAAACAACCCAAAATTATATTAATGTCCAAACACAACTTTAATTTTCAAATATCATTTTTAATTAAAAATAATTTCACTTCCTTTTTGTAATTTTACCATTCTTATGTCCAAACGCCCGCTTAATAGACACTCTTCTTTTAATATATCCCTTTCTCTGTTTGCCACTCATATAGAGATGAGCGACAACGTAACGCTCTTTATTCTGGCTAGGTGCGTTAATTAAAGAGTATATAATTTCACTTGAAATTTATGAGCTGACGTTCTATAATATAGTTGTGGTGTATATGTAATATAATGTGAAAATTTGTCTTTGTAAATTGTAACTAATCATAGTACTTTGATTAAAAGTAGAGATGAGAATATGAATTATGAATATCCCTTTTGAAATGTGTTGATTTCAGCAAATATGAAACTCAAAAGAAGCAAATAGTGATATATACTTAGAATTAGCAAAAGATGGGTACAGAATAATTAACTTATAATCAAAATGAAAGAGAGAAAAATCATAGTTGAGATAATACAGCATGCTCTTTGTTCTAATCCGTATTGCATGTTTACTATTGAGGGTTACCCAATAAGTATTTTCTAGATATATGCATAATAACAAAGTAACATTTAAGAAAAGGAAAACCAATAAGTTGGTGTACACAAGTGAATATGAATAATAATATACTTATATGAAGCAATTATTTGTTGGCCTATTAGCTCAGTTGGTTTGAGCGTTGTGATAATAACGCGAAGGTCGCAGGTTCGAGACCTGCATGGGACATTTCTTGCTTTTTACATATTTTGGATGATTTTCCTGGCAGCTATAGTTTAATAAGGCCCAAATAAATTACTATACAACCAAAAGTAGCCGTTTATTTTGGGCCCGCAGCCCAATTAAAGTATTACAGTCCGTATTAGGTTTGGTCTATCATCATCTTTGGGCTTTATTGGAGATATATATATTTTAAAACAAATTTAAATTAGGAGAAATTATATACACTACTTTTCATAATTTAATTTAGGGATTTTTACCTAGCTATACTACATATGAAACTTATTTACCCTCCCTAATTAAGTTTTTTAACTTAATTACATGGTCATATATAATTACCAATTATATACAAAATAGTTTTAAATGAGTATCCTTTTATATTAGGAATTGAATAAGGAATATCAGTTATTCCCCCATCCCTCTCCCTTCTCTGTTCGTTCCCCAATTTTCTCTGTTCGTTCTCCAATTTTCTTCCTTTTGATGTTTTTTGCTTTTTATCCTTTCATGTTGTATATAGTTTTAATAGAATTCATCAATGGATTTCAATCGTTTTACTATCGAGTTTTAACTTAGCGATTTCCTTTCATGTTGCACAATTCGTGTTCGAATTGATATGAGTTTTCAATAAATTTTGAAGGTGATTGACTCTCCACCATTGACAGCCATTAAAAAACTTTGAATTCGAATTTGAGTTTTCAAAAATTATTATTTGTTTGGATTGGGTGTTGTTGCAAACAATTGAGAATATTCTTTGGAGTTTATATCTCAATTTTGAGGGTGCTTGGTGAAGATTAAACTTGATTTTGGCTGAATTTCAGATTGAAACTCGAAAAAAAAAGAAAAACACATGACAAATAATATACTTACGAAATTGTATTAAAGTTGTATTATAGTTGTATGTAAATTGTATTTAAATTATATTTTGTTGTCGTTATATATTGTTTTATATATTTGACAACAACAACAACGACAACAATAACAACAACGACAACGATAACAACAACAACAACGACAACAACAACGATAACGACAACAACAACGACAACGACAACGACAACGACAACAACAACGACAATGATAACGACAATAATAACAACAACGACAACAACAATAACAACAACGACAATGACAACAACAATAACAACGACAATGATAACGACAACAACAAGAACAACAATAATAACAAGAACAACAACAACAAGAACAACGACAACAAGAATGACGACAACAACGACGACGACAAAAACAATGACAACAACAACGATAACAACAACAACAACAACAACAACAACGACGATGACAATAACAACAAATAATAATAACAACAAATAACAACAACAACAACAACAACAACAACAACAACAACAAGAACGATGACAACAACGACGATAACAATAACGACAACAACAACAATAACGACAATAACAACAACAACAACAACAACAACAACAAGAACAACAACAAGAACAACAATAACAACAACAACGACAACAAGAACGATGGCGACAACAATGACGACAACAACAATAACAACGACAACAAGAACGATGATGACAACAATGACGACAACAACAACGATAACAATAACAAGAACGATGACAACAACGACGACGATCACAACGATAACAACAACAACAACAACAACAACAACAACAATGATAATAATAACAACAACAATAACAACAACAATGACAACAACAACGACGACGACGACGACGACGACAATAATAACAACAACAATAACAACAATAACAACAATGACAACAACAACAATAACGACAACAAAAACAAAAACAACGATAACAACAACAAATGGGGCATGGGGAGGGTAGTGTGTACGTAGACCTTACCCCTACCTGGCGAGGTAGAGAGGCTCTATAATGTATTAATTGTTATATGAGATTTGTATTTAAGTTATAAATACTATATTTTTACATAAACTTGTTTATATGTATCAAAATTATATTAAGAGATGAAGTTTTATTATAATTTCAGAGAGAAAAAAAAATACACCACATACAAAATATATACAAATCATATAGAAAGGACATATTGTATAAATTTTGTATAAAAATTATATTTAAGTTGTATGATATTGTAGTTGTATTTAATTGGGTAAAAATAATGTGTGAAAGTTTTAAATAAGTTATAAATAAGTTTTATACTATATGATTAGTTATATAAAATTTATTTTTAGTTTATATGTTGTTGTAGATGTTTCAAATTTTTACGAAATTTATTTTTAATTTGTATAATGTTATACCGTACAAATTTGTATTATGTTGCTGTCACTTAAAATATTATGTAATTCTTTTTATTTCATTAGTAAGTGGTAGAATAAAATAAAAATAATATTTTATTTTTACTAAATAAATGTCGGAAAAATATTTATAGCTTTCGAAGACATATATAGAGGCATTGCCAATGAAGGTGGCAGCCAATTAAAAAAATCATAATCCGATATTTGTTATGTTATATCCACAGTAAGTGAAAATTGGAAAGTCATCAAACCGAAAGCCACATTATCCAGTGTAATTTGAGCATTTGTACTCTATTTATCTATTTGAAGTCCCGAGTAGCTTCGTATAATGTATTATGACTTGTGTGAAGCGTCGGTTTTGGTTTTTCAGTTAATTCGGAATTTATTTGGAAGAATGATTCTCAACTAAGAAGCTTTAAGTTGAAAGAGTTGACCATGTTTGACTTTTGAGTATTTGACCCCGGAATGGATTTTTGATGGTCATGTTAGCTTCATATGGTGATTTTGGACTCGGGCGTATGCCCGAATTTTAAATTGGTGGTCCCAAAGTGATTTGGCATAATTTTCTGAAAAATTATTAACTTTGAAAAGCTTTGAATTCTAAAATTTGGCCATAATAGGATTTTGTGGATATCGGATCCCGATTTGGATTCCGAGAGTTTGAGCAGCTTCATAACAACATTTATGACTTGTGTGCAAAATTTGAAGTTATTCCGAGATGCGTAGGCACATTTTTCATTAGGTTTTGAAAAATTAAAAGTTTTGATTTTATAAAGCTTGAATTCGTTTCGATTCGTAGTTTTGATGTTATTTTTGTGTTTTGATCGCTCCAGCAAGTTCGTATCATGTTTTTCATATTTACTCATATTTTGGTGATTTCAGTAAAAGATTGTGGTTTTCACTGTTATACTTGAAAAACATGCCTATTTTTCGGAACTGTGAACGAGCAAGCATTATATCTCTGAGTTATTTCTTGTACCACTTTTATTATATTGTTATGAGCTATTTTTGGCTATTGGTGTTGGACTCTGGCCTTTGTCCCAGCTCATCATTACTTTCAACCTAAGGTTAAGTTTGTTACTTATTGAGTACATGGGGTCGGTGGTACTCATACTACACTTCTGCACCTTGCGTGCAGATGTTGGATGCTAATATTATTGTGTATGGTGGGAGATGGATTTGAAGATGTACCTGTGTTCCTGTCATAACCGCCTCTTGTTCTTGGTAGCTTTAGCATTTTAAATCTGTTCATGTATATTTTAAACAGATGATGTATTTGTTTCATATCAGCTTTATAAACTCTAAATCTTAGAAGCTCATGATTTGTACTACCAGTCCTTGGGAAATTCCTTGTATAAAAATTTAGTTATATTATCTTTATTTCTCTCGGTAAATCTCTTTTGAACTGGATTCTTGCTAATTGGCTTACCTAACGGGTTGGGTTAGGTGCCATCACGACTAATTAGATTTTGGGTCATGACAAGTTAGTATCAAAGCTCTAGGTTCATAAGTTCTATGAGTCATAAGGATCGATATGATAACGTACATACCTATCTTCGAGAGGCTACATGGCATTTAGGATAAACTTCCCATTTTTCTTTCCTTATCGTGCGACATTGATTCAGCTTTAAGCATATCTCTTTGAATTCCTTTCACTCACTCGTATGCGTACGTGAGCGCTCGGTATCAACTGTGCATCGACGGCTTATGATTTCATGGATGAGGTGCAAGTTGTGTTTTCTATGTGCTGATGATGGGCCAGTCTGGAGGACCTGAGGCTGGGTTTTGACTGTAGCTTGAGCACGGTGATTTCGGTTGTGTGAGCATGTACTTTTGGACTTATAAGTCTGGTAGTGTTCCTATAGGTGGAAATTGTGGCTCGATGAGTGGTTGGATGGCTATATGATGAATAAGATGTGAATATGGGGTGTGTTCAGATGGTTTGAATGTGACGGGAAGAGTTTGCTTGAGATGTGAATATGGGGTGTGTTCAGATGGTTTTCATCCATGATATTTCTACGTGTTAGAGCAATTGAGTTGTGATCCATGTTAAATACCATATTTAGGCTATATGCTTATTCAGTTGGGACAAACTGAGGTCATATCTGATATGGAGTTATTTGCTTAAATTACAGTTACATACTCAATCATACTCATTCATTTGTATATCATATATCAGTCTCTGTTGCTATTTATTGATACATCATATCATCATTTTTGGGCTGATTTTCATGACATTGTGAGCCCGAGGGACTGGAGAGATTGATGATTGAGTGACGCCGATGGTCTGTTTGTGAGTGATATTTATGGGATCGGGCTGCACACTGCAGCAGGCTTTATTGATTAATGCCATGATTGGCTTATTATAGCGCTTAGGTTGGATCTGCCCCTCTGGAGTCTGCACACCCTTAGTGAGCGCAGGTACCTACGAAGTGCAAGTATCGAGTGATTGGGAGGACTGAGTGACTGTGAAGACTGAGTGACTCGGAGAACTGAGTGAATTGATACTCTAAGAGTATGCATATGGTTTTATCAGAGTGTTGCATTGCATTCGACATGCACACTCGACATACAGGCATAAAGATGCATTTTTCTCATGTCATACGGTATTGCGTCATTCATGACTTCACATACACATTGACACATAGGCATAGATATGTACTTTCCCCATACCATTTGATAATGAAACATCTTACTAGTTGTTGAAAGTTTTATGGGGAAAAATCATTGTTTTTTCCAGATTTACTCATATTTTGGTAATTTCAGTAAAAGATTTGGGTTTTCACTGTTATACTTGAAAAACATTCCTACTTTCTGGAACTGTGAACGAGCTGAGTATTATATCTCTGAGTTATTTCTTGTATCACTTTTATTATATTGTTATGAGCTGTTGTTGGCTATTGGTGTTGGACTCCGACCTTTATCCCAGCTCGTCACTACTCTCAACCTAAAGTTAGGTTTGTTACTTATTGAGTACATGGGGTCGATTGTACTCATACTACACTTCTGTATCTTGCATGCAGATGTTGGATGTTGATGTTGATGTGTATGGCAGGAACTGGATTTGAAGACGTACCTGCATCCCTGTCATAGCTGCCTCTTGTTCTTGGTAGCTTTAGCATTTTAAATCTATTCATGTATATATCAAACAGATTGATGTATTTTTTTCATATCAGCTTTGTAAACTCTAAATCTTAGAAGCTCATGATTTGTACTATCAGTCCTTGGAAAATTCTTTGTATAAAAGTATAACGACCCGACCGATCGTTTTGAGCATTTGCACTTCGCTTGATAGTTTGAGAGCCTGAGTAGCTCTGTATGATGTATTATAACTTGTGTGAATCGTCAGTTTTGGTTTTCAGGCTAATCGAAATTGATTTGGAAGAATGAATTTCATGATTTAAGCTTTAAGTTGGAAGAGTTGTTCAAGTTTGACTTTTGTGAATTTAACCCCGGAACGAAGTTTTGAGGGCTCCGTTAGGCCCGGATGGTGATTTTGGACTTGGGCGTATGCCCGGGTTTGCATTTGGATACTTCTAGATGAATTCGACACTAATTGGCGAAAGTTGAAAATTTGAAGGTTTGGAAAGTTCATAAGTTTGACCGAGAGTTGACTTTGATGATATCGAAATCGAATTGTGGTTCCGAGGATTGGAATATCTTCGTTATGTCATTCGGGACTTGTGTGCAAAATTTGAGTTTATTCCGTGTTGATTTGATACGTTCCGGCGCAAGTTATGGATATTTCAAGTTCAAAGTTCATTTAAGTTTGATTTATGGTGCAATTTATCATTTCATTGTTGTTATGTGTTATTTGAGGCCTCAAGTAGGTCCGTGTTATGTTATGGGACTTGTTGGTATATTTGAACGGGGTCCCGAGGGGCTCGGGTGAGTTTCGGATGAGGTTCGGACCATTTCGTCGCATGTTGTATTTGGCTAAGGCTGTTGGTTTTGGTGTGGCCACATCTGCGGACAATTGGTCGCAGGTGAAGGTGCACGGGTGCATCTGCACGACCGTAGATGCAGTTTAATGTGCACAGAAGCGCGATAACAGAAGCGGGTAGGAGATCGTAGAAGCGAGGGGTCGACTGGTAAGTGGTTATAGCATAAGCGAAATGTTAGTCATAGAAGCGACTCCATAAAAGTAGCTGGGATGTCGCATATGCGACTAGGACTGGGTAGAATAGTATTAAATCGAGGCTTTTGGTTCTATTATCATATTTTGAGATTTGGGGCACGGATTGAGGCTAGTTTTGAAGTGAGTTTCATCACGTGGATTGGGGTAAGTGTTATACACTCGGCTTTGATTATATTTCGTGATTCTATCTTCGTTTTTGGTAATTGGATTATGAATTATAAAGAGAAATTGGGAGTTTTAGCCTAAAGTTTCATAGAGTGAGTTTTTGAGTTTTGAATATCGATTCGGAGTCAAATTTGAGTGAAACTAGTATGGATAGACTCAAAATTGAATGGGTTGTCGGATTTTGTGAGTTTTGTCGGGTACCGAGGTGCGGGCACGGGTTTGATTTTTGTTTGATTTTGGGCTTTTGAGTAAAGATTCGACCTCTATCAATTGAAATTGTTTCTTTAGATTTTATTTGATGTATTTGAGTTGCTATTGGCTAGTTTCGAGCCGTTCAGAGGTCGGTACGCATGAGATGGCATTTATTGAGCATCGCTTGGCTTGCTCGGTATTGGATTTGGCTTTTTTGAGCTAAGTAATACTTCTAAACTTGGAGTTAAGGGTATCAACCATGATTATATGTGTTATGTGATTTGTTTGGAGGCGACGCACATACTAAGTGACGGGCGTGTGGGTGTGCACCGTAGAAATTAAGACTAAGTCGATTCCGTAGAGCTGTGTAGTCAATTAACTTGTATTTTTCCATGTATCTTTTATGTGTTAGAGAAACTGAGCTGTGACTCATGTTAGAAATCATGCTTAGGCAAATGTTGGTATTATTGGGAACCACTGAGGTCATTTCTGTTGTCGAATTATATGTTTAAATTATAATTTCGTACTTAGTCATATACATTCATTGCATATCATATCTCAGTCTCTGTTGTTATTTATTGATACATCATATCATCATTTTGGGCTAGTTTCATGACATTGTGAGCCCGAGAGACTGGAGAGATTGATGACTGAGTGAGGCCGAGGGCCTGATTGTGAGGTTATTAATACTATGGCACGTGAGTTGTCCATGCAACAAGTGTATTGATACTATGGCATGTGAGTTGTCCGTGCTGACCAGATATTGATACTACGGCCCGTGAGTTGTCCGTACAGATTCATTACATGATTGGCTCATTATAGCGTTTGGGCTTAAGAAGGCCCTCCAGAGTCTGCACACCCACAATAAGTGCAGGTGCCTATTGAGTACGAGCGCAAGTGCCGAGCGTGAGTGCCGAGCGATTGGGAGGACTGAGTGTCTGGGAGGACTGAATGACAGGAGGACTGAGTGACTGGGAGGACTGAGTGGATGAATACTCTAAGAGTATGCATATGGTTATTCTCTATGTTGTACTGCATTCGACATGCACACTTGACATATAGGCATAGAGATGTATTTTTTCTCATGCTATATGGTATTACGTCATTCATAACTTCTCATACACAATGACATGTAGGCATAGAGATGTACTTTTCCTCATGCCATTTAATAATAAAACATTTACCTGTTGAAATGTTTTGGAAAGAAAATCACGATTTTACAAACTTACTCATATTTTGGTGCTTTCGGTAAAAGATTTGGGTCTTCACTGTTAAACTTGAAAAGCATGCCTATTTGTCGGAACTGTGAACGAGTTGAACATTATCTCTCTGAGTTATTTCCTGTACCACTTTTATTATGTTGTTATGAGCTGTTATCGGCTATTGGTGTTGGACTTTTACCTTTGTCACAGCACGTCATCACTTTCAACCTAAGGTTAGGTTTGTTACTTATTGAGTACATGGGGTCGGTTGTACTCATACTACACTTCTGCACCTTGCGTGCATATGTTGGATGCTAATGTTGTTGTGCACGGCGGGAACTGGATCTGAAGATGTACCTGCATTCTGGTCATAACTGTCTCTCGATCTTGGTAGCTTTACAATTTTAGTCCGTTCATGTATATTTCAGACAGATGATGCACTTTATTTCATACCAGCTTTGTAAATTTTCAATCTCAGAAGCTCATGATTTGTACTACCAGTCTTTGGGGAGTTGTATAAAATTCAGTTATCTCATCTTTGATTCACATCACTGTTATTATATTATGTTATTTTGTTAATTGGCTTACCTAGCGGGTTGGGTTACGTGCCATCACGACGGTTTGGATTTTTGGGTCGTGACAAGTTGGTGTTAGAGCTCTAGGTTCATAGGTTCTACAAGTCATCAGAAAGTGTCTAGTAGAGTCTTGCGGATCGGTATGATGAGATATTCGAGAGGCTACATGGAATTTAGGATAAACTCTCCATCTTTCTTTCCTTATCGTGCGATATTTATTAAGCTTGAAGCATAACTCTTTGAATTTCCTTCCTCGTATTCGTATGCACATGTGAGCACTCGGTATTAGTTGTACATCGATGACTTATGATTACATGGATGAGGTGCGAGATGTTATTTTGGCGTGCTGATGATGGGCCAGTACGGAGGACTTGAGGTCAAGTTTTGACTATAGCTTGAGCACGAGGATTTTGGCTGTGTGAGCATGTGCTTTTAGACTTATATGCCAGGTAGTGTCCCTCTGAGTGGAAATTTCTAGCTCGATGAGTGGTTGAAGGGCTATATAATGAGTATGATATGACTGCAGGATGTGTTCAAGTGGTTTGAGCGTGACGAGAAGCGTTTTCTTGAGATGTAAAAAGAACTATTGGGTACTATTGGGTAATCATATCACATTCAGGCCATCGGCCTATCTCAGTCATCAATCTCTCTAGTCTCTCTCTCATGGACTCACAATGTCATGAAAATAGCCCGAAAATGATGATATGATTTATCAATAAATAGCAACAGAGACTGAAATATGATATGCAATAAAATGAATATGACTGAGTATGAATTTTCAGTTTAAAACAAATAATTCACAGCAATATGACCTTTGTGGGTCTCAATAATACTGGCACATAACCTCAACATGATTTTTAATATGATTCTCAGCTAAATTTCTTCAACATATAAAACTGCATAAAAAATGCCAAGGTTATTTGACTACAAAATTCCACGGAAATAATTACGTCATAATTTCTATGGTGCACGCCCACACGCCCGTCACCTAGCATGTGTGTCACCTTCAAACAATTTACATAATATGTATATTCAGGATTCATACCCTCAGCTCATAGATTAGAAGAGTTACTTACCTCGAACAAGACGAATCCAAATTCTGAGCAAGATCAAAATACTCCAGAAATTCTATTCTGCACGTATCAACTTCCGAATGACTCGAATCTATCCACAAAAAAATTGATTTTGTCCACACAATTTATAGGAATAAATTCCATATCAAAATACTAATATTTTTTCACAAAATTCGAAATTACACTTCAAAAATTATCATGGGGCCCACATCTCGAAATCCGACGAAACTCATAAAATCCGACAACCCATCCAATTACAAGTTCAATCATACTAATTTCACTCAATTCCGACTCCAAATCGATATTCAAAACTCAAAAATTCATATTATGAACTTTAGGCCAACACCCCCAACTTACTCTTTAAATTCATCAACCAATTGCTAAAAATGAAGATAGATTCATGGAATATAATCACAAAGGAGTCAAGAACACTTACCCTAAGTTGTGTGGAAAATTTCCTCTCCAAAGTCGCCCAAACCAAGCTCCAAAATGACCAAAATGAGAAAAATCTCGGAAGCCCTCGTTTTTAACATTGCCCAGGCATTTCCGAACCTGCGGTGCCTGGGCTCGCACCTGCGCATCCACTTTTGCGGAAGGAATTGCGCTTCTGCATACCTCACTTACCCAGCGAGCCTCCGCTTCTATGATACTTAGGACCGCATCTGCGGTCGTGCTTTTGCGCAAAACAATCCGCACCTGCGAAGACCCCAGGCCAGCCCCAGTCCTGCATCTGTGCCAACCTCGCCGCACCTGCGGCATCGCACCTGCGGCCAAGACGCTCGTAGGTGCGATCACATCAGAGGCGGTAGTTCCAGCATTTTCCTTAAGTCCGAATTTGATTCGTTAACCATCCGAAACTCACCCAAGGCCCCCGGAACCTCAACCAAATACACCAACAAGTCCTAAAACATACCACGGACCTACTCGAGGCCTCAAATCACATCAAACAATCTTAATACGATGAATCACACCTCATATCAAAATCTATGAACTTTGAACTTTCAAATTCTATATCTTGTGTCGAAACACATCAAATCAATCCGTAATGACTTCAAATTTTGCACACAAGTCACATTTCACATTACGGACCTATTCCAATTTACAGAATCAGATTTCGACCCCGATATCGAAAAGTCAACCCCCCGGTCAAACTTTTCAAAATTCAACGTTCGCCATTTCAAGCCTAATTTCACTACGGACCTCCAAATAAATTTTTGGATAGGCTCCTAGGTCCAAAATCACCATATGGAGCTATTGGAATCATCAGAATTCAAATCCGAGGTCATTTACACATAAATCAATATCCGATCGACTTTTCCAACTTAAGTTTTAAATTACGAGACTAAGTATCTCAATTCATTTCGAAGTCTCTCCGGACCCGAACTAACTAATCTGATAGGTCATAATACAGCTATAAAGCAAAAATTAAGCAGCAAATAAAGGAACGGGGCTGTAATACTCAAAATGATCAGCTGGATCGTTACATTCTCCCCCACTTAAACATATGTTCGTCCTCGAACGTGCCAAGAGTTATTTCCAAGACATCAAATCACTATTATATCTTACCATGCACGTACCCGGGGGTGATCCCACGCCACCCTATTCTATATAGGCCTGACAACACAAGATAACTAAAAATCATTAATTTAACCTTAGCCCAATAAATCTTGGAATTCAATTCCCAACCTTCAGAAATTTCTTTTTAAGACACGAACCTTACATTTGCACACTTTATAAGTCTGAACGAGTTTCATCGAGCCATAACTATGACCACAGATATGATTACTTAACATATTACACAACTCGCATGCTCTTAGTACCATTCCTGATCACAGTAACTACTCCAAAACCAACCACGTACTAGTATTAAACCCCATATCGAACCAAACATCATCCGTGGAATGAGGCCCCCAATAGAACCACAATGAGGCCCCCAATAGAACCACACCATGTGTGCATATAACCAATGAATCACAACTCCTCGTAGTATAGAAGAGTAACTCACAGATCATTTCAGAACACGAATAAGTTCAACATCAACCGAATGGAACATTCTTCGACAATATTAGTATGGAGCCAACCGATCCGACTCGGCGTAGAATACACCGAGTCGGATTGGGCCTACCAATGGACCCCTAAATCAACTATGGTCAACCACAAAATAGATAAATAACCCTCCGAAAATCCATAATGACTGAGTCATAATACATATTATCATATGGCTAGCTTTGGCCACAACTTCATAGTCCACAACTACGAAATAATCTGCTCCTGAGAACTCCTAGTCCCCAAATCCATAGAACACACGAATCACTATTTCTGATTCCATCTCCACCGCCCGAATGTCTAACACATCTCTCACACACGATCATCCCGCGAGGAATATTTCTCCCATTCTTTCATGCCACATAACAACGTCTTAAAATTAGCAGTCGATCAACCAGAAAAATGTCGCAATACCTATGAAATATCCATAATTCAAAACATAGTGCACCTTCTGAAATGTACACTCGACTCACGCAATACCAAATAGTTATAGCATTCATCTAAACATCGAAAAACGTTCATGCCCTCTAAGAATTTATGACCTCCCTTTCAAAACTAAACTGTGACCTTGCACACGCCAACCTTAATCCCACACAACACACCGCATCTATCATGTCATCATATGAAAAATACGAGAACCTCATAATCATTCTGAGTCACAAGTAGAATACATATCCGATCAGCCAGAAGCCTTCCATTTGATCCCATCCGGTAGGAAATCACAATACTCAACATGCTCCTCAGGACGATACTCATCTCAAACTGTAGTAGAAATACTCGAGAATGCTTTGGAATCCATTTGCACACAATCAAGCCATCAGATTTAAATCTCTCTAACTCAACCAAGTCACACAGGTCGCCAAACCCAAGAGTATTGCCACAAAGCACTTGTAGAAAACTCCCACATCATAAGTACCCAAAGAACCGATCATATCTATTACCAGACCGATCCAACCTACTACCAAGCTGTCCTATTTCTCCGAGTCCCTTCCGAATTTATCTTTAGATTGATACTTCTCCTTGGTAAAACGCCACGATCTTTAGCCACAACTCACCCCACAAACCTTAGCATAGAACCACAATGCCCTACGACCCATAAGCAATTGTATTCTTCTTAAGCACCTTCAAAAATACCACAACTGTAACACTCACTATGAAAATACCTTATGTGAATTTGAAATTGTTCTTCTTACCTTCCTTATACTAAAATGTAAAATCCATAGTCATACAGAAAATCGGCAAGTCCAGGCACCATCAAATGCAAATCTCAGATTTTATCCATATAGGAACTTTCTTAATTGCTATATATAAATCTCGAACCTATAGGAACTTTCTCGTAAGTCACCCACTTGTTCAAATCCAAATTATACTGCCCAAATGGGCTGAAAGACACGTTCCCCATTAGTATAACATCACTCAAAGAGGTAATCCTGCCCTAAGACCACCGATCAAATTCATACTCCGTGCACACTACATCATTCACAAATAACAACTCACTCATCCCATGATTTTTATATACTCATAAAGCGCAATATAACCCGTATCCAGAAATTTTCTTACTTGAGTCATTCTCGAACTCCACCTCTGCAAGTCATCACTGATTCCCAAGTATACTTCAGACCAAAATAAAAATTTAACACATACCCATGAATTGATTTGTCCATAGCAGACTCCCCCACTTGGATCAAGCCATAAATTTAAATACTCGATAACTCACCATACCCATACTCTACAATTATCATAATCCCGCAGTTAATTCCACGAAAAGTTTTCATAAGCTCAGGTAACACAAACCATAAAAATACCGCAAATCATCTACTAAGCTCGCCTTCATTCTTTTAACACTTAAGTCAACTTTTTCAACTAGATTCAAATTCAAATCTCAACACATACGTCTCGCTGGCAGAAAAGAAACTCTCCCTATTCACATTATAAGGAACACACCTACGTAGATTACTCCGCAGGGGATAACCCACCTGCTTAGGCTCAAGTTGGTATCTTGTTATACCATTTCGCAGTTACCATTACTATGCAATCACTTAGTCTATCTAAGTCCCAACTCCTTAACCAGACATGAGAATTTAATTTGTCCCAAAATTTAACAACGTGAAAGATCCTTTAAAACATTCACATTCGAGACTGTACGTCACATCAAAATGAAAATCAAGCACCCAATGGCCTTCCTTTACATTTCAAGGAAACACTTCTCGCCACATTCAAATTATCTTAACACATCCTGCAGTTACATCATACTCATCACAAATCCATTCCACCGCTCATCGAGCCACAAATTTCACTCGTAGAGACATCATCGGACATATGAGTCCAAATGTACAAGCTATAACAGAAGCTACCGAGCTTAAGCTGTGGTCTAACCATGGACTCAAGTCCTCCAGAATGTCCCATCACCAAAACATAGAATACACATCTCGAACCTCGTTCATAGAATCACAAGCCGGCGATGCATATTTGATACCGAGCGCTCATGTGCGCATACGAATGCGTGGAAGGAATTCAAAGAGTTATGTCTCAAGCTGAATCAATTCCGTAAGATAAGGAAGGAAAGATGGGAAGTATATATCCTAAATGCTCTGTAGCCTCTCGAAGATAAGTATGGACGTCATCATACTGATCCCCAAGACTCTACTAGACACTTGCTCATGACTTGTAGAACCTATGAACCTAGAGCTCTGATACCATCTTGTCACGACCCAAAATCCATCTAGTCGTGATAGCACCTAACCCAACCCGCTAGGTAAGCCAATTAACCACTAACCAATTCCAATAACAATTATTAAAGCAATTTAAGTAAAGAAAAATCTTAATCTTATACATTCCCCAAGAACTGGTAATACAAATCATGAGCTTCTAAGAATAGAGTTTACAAAGCTAGTATGAAGTAAATACATCATCTGTTTGAAAAGTACATAAACAGAGTTTTATAAATCTAAGGCTACCATGAACAAGAGGCAGCTACAACCGGAACACAGGTACATCTTCAGATCCAGCTCCCAACAAACACAGCAACAACAGCAACCAACATCTGCACACAAGGTGCAGAAGTGTAGTATGAGTACAATCGACCACATGTACTCAATAAGTAACAAACTTAATCTTAGGTTGAAAGTAGTGACGAGTTTGTACTAAGGTCGGGTCCCAACTTCAATAACCAATAATAGTTCATAACAACATAAAACAAGTAATACCAGAAGTAACTCACCAATCAAATACTCAACAAAAATATGATTTTTGAAATAGTTCTGCCTTTCAAGTACATCAATGAAAACCCAAATCGTTTACCGGAGTTGCCAAAAATATGAATAAGTTTGAAAATAATAATTTTCCCAAAATCCTTTCAATAATAAATAAGATATTTTATTTTCTTTCCAGATAATCAGTGTAAAACAAATGCATCACTATGCCCATCTGCCAATATGTGTGAGAAATTATGAATGATGTGATATCGTACAGCATGAGAAAAATACATCTCTATGCATGTATGTCATGTATGCATGTCAATGCAATGTATCTTAGAGATGAACGCATGTACTCACACTCTCAGAGTACTCAATCTCACTTTCTCACACATTCTACTCATCATGCCCAATCACTCGGCACTGTATATGGCCAATCCGGCCCAAGGAAGATCCATCCCGGAATATACACATCAACTGATCATCAGTCACTCCGTACAGAGTAGGGCCAATCCAGCCCGTGGAGAAGAACCATCTCCAGGTATATAATACTTCGGACAAGATCCATGTCCATGGAAGATCCATCCCTCAATAATATCAACCGCGCTCACCGAGGGTTGTGTGCGGACTCTGGAGGGGCTCCTTTAGCCCAAGCGCTATAAACCGCACGGAAAACTCACGTGCTATATAAAGCCTATAAGGTCTGCTGCAGGCGGGCAGCAGTGTCCCTCTGAGTGGAAATTTCTAGCTCGATGAGTGGTTGAAGGGCTATATAATGAGTATGATATGACTGCAGGATGTGTTCAAGTGGTTTGAGCGTGACGAGAAGCGTTTTCTTGAGATGTAAAAAGAACTATTGGGTACTATTGGGTAATCATATCACATTCAGGCCATCGGCCTATCTCAGTCATCAATCTCTCTAGTCTCTCTCTCATGGACTCACAATGTCATAACAATAGCCCGAAAATGATGATATGATGTATCAATAAATAGCAACAGAGACTGAAATATGATATGCAATGAAATGAATATGACTGAGTATGAATTTTCATTTTAAAACAAATAATTAACAGCAATATGACCTTTGTGGGTCTCAATAATACTGGTACATAACCTCAACATGATTTTTAATATGATTCTCAGCTAAATTTCTTCAACATATAAAACTGCATAGAAAATGCCAAGGTTATTTGACTACAAAATTCCACGGAAACAATTACGTCACAATTTCTATGGTGCACGCCCACACGCCCGTCACCTAGCATGTGTGTCACCTTCAAACAATTCACATAATACGTATATTCAGGGTTCATACCCTCAGCTCATAGATTAGAAGAGTTACTTACCTCGAACAAGACGAATTCAAATTCCGAGCAAGATCAAAATGCTCCAGAAATTCATTCTGCGTGTATCAACTCCTGAACTGCTCGAATCTAGCCATAATAAATTTTATTCAGTCCACACAATTTATAGGAATTAATTCCATATCAAAATATTTATATTTTTCCATAAAATTCGAAATTACACTCCAAAAATCGCTCGTGGGACCCACATCTCGAAATCCGACGAAACTCACAAAATCTGACAACCCATCCAATTACAAGTTCAACTATACTAATTTCACTTAATTCCGACTCCAAATCGATGTTCAAAACTCAAAAATTCATATTATGAAGTTTAGGCCAACACCCCCACTTTACTTTTTAAATTCATCAACCAATTGCTAAAAATGAAGATTGATTTATGGAATATTATTACAAGGGAGTCAAGAACACTTACCCCAAGTTGTGTGGAAAAATTTCTCTCCAAAGTCACTCAAACTGAGCTTCAAAATGACCAAAATGAGAAAAATATCGGAAGCCCTCATTTTTAACACTGCCCAGACATTTCCGCACCTGCAGTGCCTGCGCTCACACCTGCGCATCCGCTTTTGCGGAAGGAATTGCGCTTCTGCGTACCTCACTTACACAGCGAGCCTCTGCTTCTGTGATGCTTAGGACCGCATTTGCGATCGCGCTTCTGCGCAAAAATTGCCGCACCTGCGAAGATCCCAGACCCGCATCTGAGCCAACCCTGCCGCACCTGCGGCATCGCACCTGCGGCCAAGACCCTCGCAGGTGCGATCACATCATAGGCAGCAGTTCCAGCATTTTTCTTAAGTTCGAATTTGATACGTTAATAATCTGAAACTCACCCGAGGCTCCCGAGACCTCAACCACATACACCAACAAGTCCTAAAGCATAACACGGACCTATTCGAGGCCTCAAATCACATCAAACAACCTTAAAACGACGAATCGCACCTCAAATCAAAATATATGAACTTTGAACTTTCAAATTCTATATCTTGTGCCGAAACACATCAAATCAATCCGGAATGACTTCAAATTTTGCACACAAGTCACATTTCACATTACGGACTTATTCTAATTTCCAGAATCGAATTTTGATTCCGATATCAAGAAGTCAACCCCCCGGTCAAACTTTCCAAAATTCAACTTTCGTCATTTCAAGCCTAATTTCACTATGGACCTCCAAATAATTTTTCGGATATGCTCCTAAGTCCAAAATTACCATACGGAGCTATTGGAATCATCAGAATTCAAATCTGAGGTCGTTTACACATAGATTAATATCCGGCCGACTTTTCCAACTTAAGTTTTAAATTACGAGACTAAGTGTCTCAATTCGTTCTGAAGTCTCTCCGGACCCGAACTAATTAATCCGATAGGTCATAATACAGCTATAAAGCATAAATTAAGTAGTAAATAAGAAAACGGGATTGTAATACTCAAAACGACCGACCGGATCGTTACAAATACGTGAAAAATTTTAAGTCTAGAATATATGCTCTCTCACATACAGAGCTTATTCTTTTATTTTTTTTTAGGGGGAGGGGGGCACAATACGTGGAAATATTGTTTTTTCTTCCATTTGGTGTCTGTTTACCCACATTGAGGGATCGACTAAATCCGGATTCGCGTCAGAAAGTCCCACATTGGAGGGTAAAGGGCTCCCTAACAAAGGTGACTGCTTGAACTGGAGACTTGTGGTTAATGATGAACGAGTACTTTCTACTCCACTATAAACTTATACTTTGGTCATACCTAACACTATTCACGAAGACTTATGAAAATCATCGAAAAGTTTAAAATGGAATTGTATGTTCTAGATATCACAGTATACAGTGTCATGATAATCATTACATGAGGATTTAAAATCTGATAATATATTCTCGATGATTGCATATCCTTGTATATACCTCTTGGATCAAACTAGTACTTCTAATGGTACTCGTAACCAGTGGGAGTTAGAATTTTTATTAAGGGAAGTCAAAATATAAAAAAGTAAACCCATAAAAAAGTCAAACGGTATCAATATATAGTGTATATATATTTTTAGTAAAGTTTTACCTAGCTAACCAATATAATTCTTCGACGAAAGGATATCGATTAACACCATTTGAATATATATGGCTCTGCCACTGCTCCTATATATACCTCATTTTGCCACGACCCATAAGTATCTAATAATAATATTTCCTATTTCAACCAAAAAAAGAAGGTATTTGGAGTCTGCAAACATCATTTTTGAAGTTGATTTGACAAACTAATTTATAAAGAAATATGTATTACCAACATGGGCGTAACTATTAAGGTCCGAGGGAGTGGCACGTCACCCGCAAGCTTCGGACGAGACTGCATGTTTATATGTATAAATATATAAGAAATGGTATGAATATGTAAACCAGAGTAAGAAACAATGCCATGGTGCCAATGGCAAATGGCTAGATTTTCCTCCTTGGTGGAGAGTGATGGAACCCTTTCGACAACAGCACTTTTCAAAAAATTTGCTGCTCCATCAGATTGAATTTCTCTTTCTCTTTCCTTTCTAATTGTTCTTTCCCTCCTTTATCAATTCAACAACGAAAATAAAAGGAAAGAACAACATTAATTCTCTTCAAGTTTCTGGAAATCATTTTTTCCTATCTCATATTTCTTCAATTGTTTTCTTTTATTCTATTCTCCAACTCAGATTTTGTTTTACATTTTGGATGGATCAACTAGCTGGCATTTTCCTTTAACAGGTTGTTTTGGACTAATATTGTTTTTCCATTTAATCTTTCATTTTCCTTTTAACTTTTTTCTTTTTCTTTTCTAATTTTTAAATCAACTAACTCTCACCTAGAAAGAAAGGGTAAATAAAGAAAAGAGAAAACATCATGGAGGATTAGGATTAATCTTAATACCACTCTCTTAATATGGACAAGTTATTTGAACACCACCATGTTAGATTCTATACTTCTTTTTCGTATATGTATGAAAATTTACAAAGGGTGTGAATTCTCCTGGCTCTTCACATCTTGAGCTCAAAGAGGAGTGCTTGATCTCTTATGGCTAGCTATAATTGAAAATTTAAAAAGTTCTACATATAGATCGATCATTAATGAATGCATTATAGAGTACTCTATAGAAAGAAAAATATAATGTTAAAGTAATATTGTTGGAAGTTTTATAATTTGTGCCAAGTTGTCATTATTTTTATATTTTTTTCTTTCGATCTATTTTTATATTTAAATTGAAAAAGTAAGTAATTCAAAGTCCAAAGTTGATCAAACCGAACAACTGGTTATCTTGGAACCTTGTAAATCGCAAGAAACCTTCAATTCTTGGATTCGTCTCTAATTAACAACAAAGAAACTCCTAATAGCCTGTTTGGCCAAGCTTTTTTGGGTCAAAAGTATTTTTTTTTTCCAAAAATGCTTTTGGTTAAAAATTGAAGTGTTTGGCCAAGCTTTTAGATGGAAAAAAGTGTTTTTGAGGAGAAATAGCAAAAAATAGTTTCTCTTTTCTGAAAAACACTTTTTGAGAAAAATACACTTAGAAACAGTTTTCAAAAATTTGGCCAAATACTAATTACGACTCAAAAGTGATTTTTAAATTAATTAGTCAAACACAAATTACTTATCACAAAAAATACTTTTTTAAAAAGTACTTTTAAGAAAAATATTTCTCAAAATAAGTTGATTTTAGAAGCTTGGCCAAAAAGGCTATAAATGTGTATGAGAAAGCACTCTAAGTGGATCTTGTAATGCCACGTTTAGACAGCAAGTTGATAGAAATGTCTTTTCAAATGGGGCACATCATACATGCATGGAACAAGAGCTTATCACATCTAGCATAAAATCATACACCTTTTTTCCTATCAGTTTCCAGTATACTTTCAACTTTGTAGTTGCGCTCGTGCGTATCCCCAACTTGTTTCATCCTCCAATCTTGTAGTAGCGCAAATTTCTGTTTGTATGCCTTGGGTTATGTATCCCTTGCTCTTGTCCTAGCACAAAGCTACACTGATCTTGAATTGGCATCATCAAGGGTGTGTTTGATACGCCGGAAAATATTTTTCGGAAAATATTTTTTTATTTTCCTATGTTTGGTTGATTTAAATGTTTTGAAAAATATTTTCTTGTGAACTCATTTTTTTTAAATTGAAAAAAAATATTTTCTCTATTAAGTGAAGGAAAAATATTTTCCAATACTTTTTTTCAATATTCCCCACCTCATTCCCCATCCCCTCCAACCCCCCACACCCACCGATCCTTATCCCTCCCTTCCACCCCACCCCCACACCCCACCACTCCCTACCCCCGACCTCCACCCTAAATAGAAATATTATTAAGAAAACGTTCATTTCATGTTTTACATAAAGTACTTTCTTTTTATTTCAACAAAATTAGTATTTTTTTTTCATGATGTGAAAAAAGTATTTTCTTTCATTTCAGCAAAAAGATTATTTTATTTTCATGATCTAGAAAAAGTATTATCTTTCATTTCAATAAAATGATGTAGTAAAAAGTATTATTTTCTACTATCTAACCAAATACTAGAAAATATGGGATTTAGGAAAAAGGGGGTGAGGATAGTAGCATAAAAAATTATTTTCCTAAAAAATATTTTCGACTCTCTAACCAAACAGTAGAAAATATTTTCCAAAAAATATTTCACTCACCAACCAAACAAGGAAAAATAAGTGACAAAAACACTCATTTTGCAGGAAAATATTTTTCTTCATACCAAACACACCCCAACTTATATGATGATTGTCACGACCCAGAAGTTCCACCCTCGGAACCGTGATGGCGCCTAATATTTTACTTGCTAGGCAAGCCAACGTTAGAATAGTTTTAAGCCATTTTTAACAAATCAAATCAACTGATGCCAATTAAACAGAAATAATTGTATTAAAACTAAAATAAAGTGCGAAAAGTCATAACAACTAAAATATCTAAATACAATCCAGAACTGGTGTCACAAGTGCACGAGCGACTAGAATTATACATATAATAGTCTGAATGAATGTAAAATTGTCTGAAAAGAAGTAAAACATCTAGGATAAAGTAGAAGGGGATTTCAGGGCTGCGGACGCCGAGCACCTATACCTCAAATCTCCGTCAAATGTCCGATTCAAGCTATCTACTGACCGCCACTAGGACCGACTCCAAAGTCTGCACAAGAAGTGCAGAGTATAGTATGAGTACAACCGACCACATGTACTCTATAAGTGTCGAGCCTAATCTCGAAGAAGTGGTGACGAAGCTAAGGCGGGTCACTTACAAGAACCTGTACACAGTATAATAATAATGACAGGAAAGGAAATACAAGGAAACAAAGCAATTAACTCATGACAATAACCTCAATCCTCAGAAACCAGTAAAATCGGAAATACAAATCCTCATAATCTCGTACCGAAGCCAACACAATACAACAAGGAATACTAAAATACATAAATTGTTGCGGCTCGCAACCCGATCCCACAGTACAAACACAATCCTCCCTTATTCCTCCATGTAAATATCAATAAATACGAGTAAAATATATATGTTGCGGCGTGCAACCCGATCCCACCATATAATCAGAATCAATATCATAATCATTCCTTATTTCACCATATTAATCTTTCCTTATTTAAATTGTTACGGTGTGCAACCCGATATCACTATATCAATCCTCCCTTATTCCACTTGTTGCGGCGTACAACCCGATCCATAAACACAAATCAATAAATGGAATCAATTCAATAACTTAAATTATAAGAATCTCTACGATTAACGAATATCAAAGCTGAACTGGAAAGGAAATCTCGTCCCAAATTAAGAATTTACTATAATAAATACTAAGCAGTAAGACAAATCAAATAAATGACAACTAAAGCGTACAAGTAAGTCAATTAAGGCAAGTAGCAGTTAATCATGAAAGCATAGGAGAATCTAATATTTTAATACGACAATAATAAATGACAAGTAGCAAATTAAGGCATGGGAAGCAATTAAAGCATGCAACAGTTAAGTCATGGAATAAAGTAATTAATGAAATATGGAAATGCATGGAAACAAGTATTTTGACGGCGTATATACACTCGTCACCTCGCATATACGCTGCTACACATGAATTTCACATAGAACATAGCTCAAGGGTTCCTAATTCCCTCAAATCAAGGTTAAACCCAACACTTACCTTGCTCCGCAAGCAAATCAAAGCTCTACCGGGGCCTTTTCTCTAAAATCCGCCTCCGAACCAACCGAATCTAACCAAAATTGACTCAATAATATCAAAAAATACTACAAAAATTAATTGCAATACATAAAGCTAAGATCTTTATATTTTTTCCAAATAGTCAACAAAAGTTAACCCTGCGCTCGCTTGATCAAAATCCGAGATTCGGACCAAAACCCATCTACTCATTCACCCCCAACCCCGATTATATAATTAGTTTCGAAATCCGACCCCAATTTGAGATCTAAATCTGAGATTTGTAAAAATCCTCAATTCTTCCCAAATTCATAATTTTCTACAATGAAAGAACAAAGATTAAGGCTAGCAATTAATGCGTGATGATGAAAATGGAAGAAAATAAGTTAAAGTATACTAACCTATGAAAGAGATGAAATTTCTCCTCCAAATCGCCTCTAGGACGAGCTCTAATAAAAAGATGGTGAAAAATGGATAAAATCCCAATTTTTAGGAGTTTAAATGACTGGGCGTCACGTGTTCATCGTGTTCGCGAAGAGCACTTCCCTGATGGCCACCGCGATCGCAACATACTCTACGCGTTCGTGTAGGCTTAGCCTACCTCGCCTTCGCGTTCGCGAGCCTTGGCTCGCGTTCGCGTAGAGTAATGGTTCCATCCCCCAGTTCCCTTTCATAACCCTACGCGTTCGCGAAGGGCAGACCCCCACTGCTCCACGTTCGCGACCATCTCTTCGCGTTTGCGAAGTAAAATTCCTCCCCAATCCCACTTTACTCTTCGCGATAGTGGGAGTGTCTTCGCGATCGCGAAGAAGCATGCACCAGAAACCAGTAGAAGCTAAACCAATGTTTCCTTAAGTTCAAAAACATCTACAACCTATCTGAAACTCACCCGAGCCTTCGGAGCTCCAAACCAAACATGCACACAAGTCCAAAACTATCATACGAACTCGCTCGTATGATCAAAACACCAAAATAACACCTAGAACTACGAATCGGACACCAAAACAAATAAAATTTTCAAAGAAACTTAAGAACTTTTAATTTCTCAACCGGACGTCCAAATCACGTCAAATCAACTTCGTTTTGCATCAAATTTTACAGACAAGTCATAAACACTGTAATCAACCTATACCAAATTTCAGAACCAAAATCCGAACCCGTTAGCAACAAAGTCAAACTACGGTCAAACTTATGAATTCTTTAAACCTTTAAACTTCTAGTTTTCAATCAATTACGATAAATCAAGTTAGGGACTTTTGAATTCGATTTCGGACATACGCCCAAGTCCCAAATTATGATACGGACCCACCGGGACCGTCAAAACACTAATTCGGGTCTGTTTGCTCAAAAAGTTGACCGAAGTCAACTCAAATAAGTTTTAATGCACTATTTCACTTTTTTATTAATTTTCTCATATAAACCTTCCGGTAAAATGACACGGACTGCGCACGTAAAACGGAGAAGGCTAAACGGAGCTATTCGAGGTCTCGAAACATAGAAACGAAGAGTAAAACTATAAATGACCTATCGGATCATCACATTCTCCACCTCTAAAACAAACGTTCATCCTCGAACGGACATAGATAAGTACCTGGACTGGTGAAAAGGTATGGATATCTACTCCGCTTGTCCGATTCGGACTCCTACGTGGCTACCTCGATTGGCTGACCTCTCCACTGCACTCGAACTGAAGGATAACTCTTAGACCTCAACTGTCGGACCTGTCGGGCTAGAATAGCCACCGACTCCTCCTCATAAGTCAAATCCTTGTCCAATTGGACTGAGGTGAAATATAACACATAGGACATATCACTGTGATACTTCCGGAGCATGGACACATGGAACGCCGGATGGACTGCTAATAAACTAGGTGGCAATGCGAGCTTGTAAGCCACCTCACCCACTCTGTCAAGAATCTCAAAATGTCCGATGAACTTAGAGCTCAACTTGCCCTTCTTTCCGAACCTCATCACACCCTTCATGGGTGAAACCCGGAGCAACACCCTCTCTCCAACCATGAATGCAACATCACGAACTCTACGGTCGGCATAACTCTTCTGCTAAGACTAAGCGGTGTGAAGTCGATCCTGAATAATCTTGACCTTATCCAAGGCATCCTGTACCAAATCTGTACCCAACAACCGAGCCTCCCCCGGCTCGAACCATCCAACTGGCGAACGGTACTGCCTCCCGTATAATGCCTTATAAGGGGCCATTTGAATGCTCGACTGGTAGCTGTTGTTGTAGGAAAACTCTACAAGCGGCAAGAACTGATCCCAAGAACCTCCGAAATCCATAACGCAAGCACGAATCATAACCTCCAATATTTGAATAGTACGCTCGGACTGTCCATCTATCTGGGGATGAAATGATGTGCTTAGCTCGACCTGCATCTCTAACACACATTGTACGGCCATCCAGAAGTGCGAGGTGAACTGCGTACCTCGATCAGAAATGATAGACATGGGCACACCGTGAAGACAGACGATCTCGTAGATGTAGATCTCAGTTAACCGATCTGAAGAAGAGGTATCTGTCACTGGAATGAAATGTGCTGATTTGGTCAACATGTCCACAATGACCCATACCGCGTCGAACTTCTTTTGAGTCTGTGGGAGTCCAACAACAAAATCCATAGTGATATGCTCCTACATCCACTCAGGAATCTCTAACCTCTGAAGCAAACCACCAGACCTCTAATACTCGTACTTTACTTGCTGACAATTTAGACACTGAGCTACATATGTAACTATATCCTTCTTCATCCTCCTCCACCAATAATGCTCTGCAATTCCTAATACATCTTGGCGCCACCCGGATGGTTAGAATACCGGGAACTGTGGGCCTCCTCAAGAAATAACTCACGAAGCTCGTCCACATTGGGCATAAAAAAATACGACCTTGCATCATCAAAACCCATCATCTCCAACAGTAACCTGCTTGGAACCACTGTGCTGCACCGTGTCCTTAAGGACAAGCAAATGGGGATCATCATACTGATGCTCTCGGATGCGCTCATACAAGGAAGACCAAGTGATTGTGCAAGTTAGCACACGACTGGGCTCTGAAACATCTAACCTTACAAACTGATTGGCCAAAGCATGAACATCTGCTGCAAATGGTCTCTCACCAACTAGGATATGCGCAAGGCTACCCATACTTACTGTCTTTCTACTCAAGGCATCGGCTACCATATTGGCCTTCCCAAGATGATACAAAATAGTAATATCATAGTCTTTCAATAGCTCCAACCACCTCTTCTACCTCAAGTTGAGATCTTTTTGCTTGAACAAATACTGTAGACTTTGATGATCCATGAATACCTCGCACGACACGCTATAAATATAGTGCCTCCAAATCTTCAGCGCATGTACAATGACTGTCAACTCTAAGTCAAAAATAGGGTAATTCTTCTCAAGAACCTTTGACTGTCGCGATACGTATGCAATCACCCTACCATCCTGCATTAATAATGCACTGAGACTAATACGAGATGCATCACAATACACCATGTAGGATCTTGAACTTGTAAGCAACACCAACAGTGGCGTCATAGTCAAAGCAATCTTGAGCTTCTGAAAGCTCAACTCACACTCATCCAACCATCTGAATGGGGCACCCTTCTGGGTTAATCTAGTCAATGGGACTGCTATGGATGAAAACCCCTCCACGAACCGGCGGTAATAACTCGCCAAACCCAGGAAACTCAAGATCTCTGTAGCTGAAGTAGGTCTAGGCCAGTTCTGAACTGCCTCAATCTTCTTAGGATCCACCTTTATGCCCTCTGCCGATACAATATGCCCCAAAAAGGCGACTGAGTCTAACCAAAGCTCACACTTTGAAAACTTCGGCAAATAACTAGCTATCTCTCAGAGTCTGAAGTACAATCCAAAAATGCTGCTCATGCTCCTCTCGACTACGAGAGTAGATCAAGATATCATTAACTAATATGATCACAAAAGAATCCAAGTAGGGCTTGAACACCTGGTTCAGTGAATCCATAAATGTTGCTGGGGCATTTGTCAACCCAAATGACATCACTAGCAACTCATAATGCCCATACCAAGTCCAAAACACCGTCTTAGGGACATCGAATGCCCTAATCTTCAACTGATGTAGCCAGACCTCAAATCAATCTTTGAAAATACTTTGGCACCCTGAAGATGATCAAATAAGTCATCAATCCTCGAAAACGGATACTTGTTCTTGATAGTAACCTTGTTCAATTATCGATAGTCTATACACATCCTTATCAACCCATCTTTCTTCTTCACGAACAATATGGGCACACCTCAGGGCGAGACACTAGGTGTAATGAAGCCCTTATCAAGAAAATCTTACAACTGCTCCTTCAACTCTGGCGGGGCCATACAATATGGTGGAATAGAAATGGGCTGAGTGCCCAGAGCCAAATCAATACAAAAGTTAATATCTCTGTCGGGTAGCATCCTCGGTAGATCTGTTGGAAACATCTCTGGAAACTCATTAACAACTGGTAATGAATCTATGGAAGGAACCTCCGCACTAGAATCTCAGACGTATGCCAAACAAGCTAGACATCTCTTCTCGACCATACATCGAGCCTTCACATAAGAAATAACTCTGTTGGTAGAGTGGCCAGGAGTCCCTCTCCACTCTAATTAAGGTGACCCCAGCATGGCTAAGGTCACCGTCTTGGCATGACAATCTAATATAGTATAATAAGGTGACAGCCAATCCATACCCAAGATAAGATCAAAATCTACCATATCAAGAAGTAGGAGATCTACGCTAGTCTCAAGACTCCCAATAGTAATCACACACGAGCGATAGACACGATCTACAATAATAGAATCTCCCACCGGTATGGACATATACACAGGAGCATTCAAGGAATCACGAGGCACAACCAGATATGAAGAAAAATAGGATGACACATAGGAATAAATAGATCCCGGATCAAATAGAACTGAAGCATCTCTATGGCAAACTGGAACAATACATGTGATAACGACGTCAGATGACTCGCCCTCAGGCCTAGTTGGAAAGTATAACATCGGTGTTATGCCCCACCACTCTGAACCATATCTCTGGGGCGGCCTCTAGCTAGATGGCTTCCACCTCTAACGGCCTGACCTCCACCTCTGGCTGCCTGACCCCTGCCTCTAGCTGGCTGAGCGGGCGCTAGAGAAACTGGTGCAGACTATGGCGTGAAAACTTTGTTATGGCATACTGCCCAATAATCTCGTACAGAACCTCCTGATGTGATCAATACCACCACATCAAAACACCCATCCTTCTGTTGTGGGTGTTGAAGCTGAAGCTGACCCGAAAGGGCCGAATAACCACAGTGATAGCTCTGAATTGGAGGTGCACTGATAGGAGCTGATGGTGCACTATAGGCTAGCTGTCCAGAATGAGGCACACAGGGACTATGGCTCCCTGAAGCACTGTGTGATGCCTGAAGCGCTGAATGAAATGGACTGGGAGGATGGCCTCTACCAAATGTACCCCTGCCTCTAGATGAGGCACCACTGAAACTACCGGAATGACGGGGCCTTTTATCTGACACCGTCCCCTCTCTTGAGCACGAACCAACTCGATCCGTCAAGCAATATCAACGGCCGTCTGAAAGGAAATATCACTCTGGATCTCCTTGGCCATCTGTAGCCTGAGAGTGAAAGTGAGCCCATCAATAAATATCCTCACTCTCTCCCTCTTAGTAGGAAGCTAGTTAGTGGAATGGCAACCTAGGTCCACAAATCGAGTTTCATACTGGGTCACAGTCATACTACCCTGTTGGAGACGCTCAAACTGCCTGCGGTACTCCTCTCTCAGGGTGACAGGAATGAACTTCTTGAGAAGTAGCTGTGAGAACTGATCCCAGGTAAGTTGTCACGCCCCGACCTCGGGGAGCGTGACCGGTACTCAACCGAGATAACCCGGCCGAGCAAGCATGTACAATACCTTCTACCCGAACTCACTCATGAATAAATAGGAGTCCAATTTCATTAATTAGACAACGTGGAAGATTATGCGAACAACACCAATTCATTATCATTATTTACATCGTTTATAAGTTTCAAAATACATACACTTTCATAGTTTGAATTGCAACAGGTGGCATAAATACAACATTACTAGTTTGACCTTCCCGGTACCAACATTCAACCCACACTATGTCTACGGAGCCTCTAATGGACACAAAAGAGTACTATGATAGTGCGGGCAACAAGGCCCGGGCTAAACCTCAAAACATAATACACATGGGACAAAAGATACATGACCCCGAAATGAAGTGGGCTTCACCAAGTCAGCTGGGAAGAAGGTGTACCGCTATCATTGATCAACACCGCGTGTTGTGGAATCACTTGCATGCATTAAAGATGCAGCGCCCCCGGCAAAAGGAGGCGTTAGTACATATGGAATAGTACTAGTATGTATGACTAAACACCCTCTCATTAGAACAGCTAACAATATAAGGAAGAACAGTCATAAAATCAATGGAAGTCTCAAATAATACTAAAAGATCAAGTTAGGAGCAAGAGTAGTTTTCAAGTAAATTTTCATTATTTTAGGTTGGGAGATCTTAGCACCGATATACCACCGTGATACTAGCACGGAGTCTGATCATAGCCCGATCGGCTAGGCCATCTCACCCAAAGACATCAACCACAATCACAATTTCAAGCACAATCACCAGCATGTGTGCGACATAGCGTTCGATCACGAACCGACCGGCTAGGCCGTCTCACCACAATGTCGTGTGGCTCGACATCACCCTTTTCTAGCAATCATCTCATCCCAATAAAGGGAAATATTCTTATCACATCAATCTCATCATAAATGAGGGGAATAATCACAATTGACTCCTACATCAGCATATGTTATTTTGGGGTTAGGCTATTTCAACCTATCCTTCCTCGGTGACTAACGATACTCCCAAAGTATTTATTATTTAAAGGATTTACAACTCATTTCAACATCTTTTACATGTTTCTCAGTTTCATTGGCACTAGTGTCCCAAATGTAATATCATGCTTGGCACACTGGACGTATTTTCATATTTCATGCTCACCTCTTTCACTTTCAAACATCATCACGGATCATCAACAACAAAGCATTTATATTCAAGACTTTGAGTACACATGTGAGCAAATAAGAGTATAAAGCACATTGATATTTCTACACAATTTGGCATAATAGCTTTCATTTGAAACACGACTTGAAGTTATAACATTTAGATACGCAACACTTGCTTTGAACACATTCACAAATAGTAACATAACATGACAAGAGCATTTGGAATACATATTGAACATATATATTTTTACACAAAGCTTTCTCGGAATAATCAAGTTATAATGAACAACTCGGGACATACAAGGACATCGTGGGATTCAATTCTAAGAGAGAAGTTTAGCCAACATACCTCGCTTTGAGCTTCCTTAAATTACTACAATGTTTCGGAAATCTTAGCAACTTCGATCTATTTAGAAGCATAACAAAATTGAACACAAATTAGGAAGGAGTTTATGGTTCCAGCTCATTTGAGCATTTTATCAAACACTATGTGGACATTATGATATCAAGGTCCTCCTTTGGTGGAATCCTTCATCCCACTAACCAAAGTCTACCCAATTGAGCTCAACAATCTTCCCATAAACCTTGATAGTACATGCATGCATAATGAACAACTCCCACACCCAAGAATTACTTTTCTAATTACCTATTTTCAGTTAAATCCCGAAATTGAAGCCTAGGGAGTAGAATCTTACCTCTAGGATGAAGACCTAATGAGTTTTCCTTATGAATTCTCCAACTTTTGAGTAAGAATTGATGAACAATAAGCTTAGAAACTTCCCCTCTCACACTATGACACTTCCTCTCTCTAGAAATATCAGACTTTCTCATTACAAATGGTCCCTAATGACTATATATCGAAATAGGGTCGGGTTATGAAATTAAAAATGAAGCCCGATGCAGATTTACGATCGCATAAAGGACCGCATAATGGCCCTCCAGAACTGAGCATTTCTGTGCAGGCCTGCGACAGGTCTGCGGTCCGCAAACCAATTCTGCAGTCGCATAAAGGACCGCAGAACCTCCTTCTGAAATTTCTCATACTGGCTTCTACGACGGATGTGCAGCCCGCGAAACAGTTATGAGGTCGCATAATGGGTCACATAATGGTGCTCAAAATTTGCTCAAGTTCTGCTTCACTCTGCGGCCGATCTATGACCAGCAAAGTGGTTCCGCGATTGCATAGTGGACCGCAGAAACGCCATGGTCTACAAAAATGATTCCTTCAACTCCCCAACGTACTGTTCAACCCAAAAAGTTTGTACTGCGGGATCACATTACTCTACCTCGGCGCCATAATACCCCGAGTTTTAGGTGAAATTTTACGGGGTCTTACACCCTCCCCCACTTAAGATCATTCGTCCTCGAATGAGGGTCAAAATATGCTATTAACATCCAATGTGATTAAGATATTACTTCACACACCAACAGTTCCAAATTTTTGACGAACTCTCTAAATTCCCAAACATTTTGCCAGAGTTTTTCCTATAATTGGGCCTATCCACCTGTCAGAGAATCCCAGGAACCAATCCTAACAACATATACATAATCCAATGATGCAATATAACATGAAAACAACACCAATCGTGGCCTCTTGAGCAGTATATTACCAAAAAGGAACACCCTTAACATTAACTGTACAAGTGAAACATAATTCATAGAAGGTAAACTCTTAGCATTTTTATAGAACACCACTTCATAAATACATAGTTATTCAAACAAATGAGGGTACTTCTTCTTCATTTCTTCCTCGGCCTCTCAGGTGGCCTCTTCGACCTGTTGGTTTCGCCATAGTACTTTCACGGAGGCAATTTCTTTATTTCTTAGCTTTCAGACTTGCCTATCAAGAATGGAAACCGGAATCTCTTCATAAGTCAATTCTTCATTAACCTCTACAATCCCAAACGGAATAATAAGCGGCGGATCTCCAACCACCTTCTTCAACATGGATACGTGAAACACCGGGTGCACTAAAGACATCTCTGGAGGTAGTTCAAGCTTGTAAGTCACCCGACCAATCCTCTGAATGATTTTGTACGATCTGACATACCTCAAACTCAATTTCCATTTCTTACCAAATTGCATTATTCACTTCATGGAGGAAACCTTCAAGAATACCCAATCATCATCTTTAAACTCCAAATCCCTACGACGCACATCCGAATTAATAGGACTTCTACCTGAGCGATTTTCAATCATTTCATAGTTATCTTAAACTTCTCCATAGCCTGATGCACGAGGTCTGGCCCTATCAACTCTGCTTCCCCAATCTCGAACATCCAATGGGAGATATGCATCTCCTACCATATAAAGCCTCGAACGGTGCCTACTAAATGCTAGCATGATAATTGTTGTTGTAGGCAAACTCTATGAGTGGAAAAAGATTATCACATCCACCCTTGAAGTCAAGAACACAAACGTGCAACATATCCTCGAGCGTCTGAATAGTCTGCTCTGCCTGCCCGTCGGTTTGTGGATGGAAGGTTGTACTAAGATTTACCTGAGTACCCAAACCTTGCTAAAATTTCATCCAAAACTTATCTATGAATTGTGCCCCTCGATCTGCGGTAATAGAAACTTGAGTGCCATGCAACCTGACTATTTCCTTGATATACAACTGAGCATACTGTTCTACCGCGTCGGTAGCCTTAACAGGTAAGAAGTGAGCTGATTTCATGAGTCGATCCACAGTCACCCAAATCGAGTTGAACTTGCGAGGTGTGCGAAGTAGTCCCACCACAAAGTCCATATTGATCATCTCCCACTTCTACATCGGAATTTCTATATTCTGTGCCAACCCACCGAGCCTTTGGTGTTCGGACTTCACTTGCTGATAATTTGGACATCTTGCCACAAAGTCTTTTACATTCCTCTTCATATCATTCCACCAGTAGACTTCCTTAAGATCATGATGCATCTTTGTAGAGCCTGGGTGCACGAAATACCTAGAAGTGTGAGCCTCAGTCATGATTCTTTTCCGGTGACCGTCTACATTTGGAACACATAATCGCCCTTGGTACCTTAGTGTACCATCATCCATGCCAAGAGAAAATGTTGTGGTTTTATGTTTATGAATCCCCTCCTTCAGTTGTACCAATAACGAATCGTCGTATTGCTTCTCCTTGACTTCCATAACAAGCGATGATTCGGCCCTATTTTGATTGGTTCTGGAAAATCAAACCTAATGGTTCTGCCTCTGGCGCGACCTCATCCTCGACCTCTGCCCCTAGTCGTGGCTGCCACAGGGGGATTCGGATCCTGTCGGTGATAGATGCAATGCGTGTTCTCGCCATCTGCGAGAGAACAAGAATAGAAAGGTTTAATCATCAATGATAGAATAAAATCGCACGACAGAGTAAGAAAGAAGTGATATTTTTCCTAAACTCTATAGTCTCTAGAATATAAGTACAAACGCCTCCGTATCGATAATCTAGACTCTACTAAACTTGCTCGTGACTCGTGAGACCTAGGAAACCTAGTGCTCTAATACCAACTTGTCACGACCCGAAGTTTTAACCCACAGGACCGTGGTGGCGTCTAATATTTCACTTGCTAGGCAAGCCAACGTTAGAATAGTTTTAAGCCATTTTTAACAAATCAAATCAAATGATGCCAATTAAACTAAAATAACTGTATTAGAACTAAAATAAAGTGCGAAAACTCATAATAACTGAAATATCTAAATACAACCAAGAACTGGTGTCACATGTATATGAGCGACTAGAATAATACATATAATGGTCTGAATGAAAGTAAAACTATCTAAAAGAGGTAAAACAGCTAGGATAAAGTAGAAGGGGAGTTCAGGGTTGCGGACGCCGAGTAATTGTACCTCAAGTCTCCGTCAAATGTCCGATCTAAGCAATCTACTGACTGCCACTAGGACCGACTCCAAAGCCTGCACAAGAAGTACAGAGTGTAGTATGAGTACAACCGACCCCATGTACTCTGTAAGTGTCGAGCCTAACCTCGACGAAGTAGTGACGAGGCTAAGGAGGGTCACTTATAATAACCTGTATGCAGTATAATAATAACGACAGGAAAGAAAATACAAGGAAATAAAGAAGTTAACTCATGACAATAACCTTAATCCTCGAAACCAGTAAAACTAGAATACAAATCCTCAGAATCTCGTACGAAAACACCGAAGCCAATACAATACAACAAGGAATACTAAAACAAATAAATTGTTGCAGCACGCAACCCGATCCCACCGTACAAACACAATCCTCCCTTATTCTACATATAAATATCAATAAATACAAGTAAAATATATGTTGCGGCGCGCAACCTAATCCCACCATATAATCAGAATCAATATCATAATCCTCCCTTATTTCATCATATCTGTAATGATCCGACCGATTGTTTTGAGCTCTAGAATATCATTCAGTGATTTGAGACCCCGAGCAGCTTCACTTCAGGTATTATGACTTGTACGCGTGGTCGGAATTTAATTTCGGGAAGTTCGGAGTTGATTTGGAAAGAAAATTCTAATTTTGGAAGCCTTAAGTTGGAGGAATTGACAAAAGTATGATTTTTGAGTTAGACGACCTCAGAATCGAGATTTGAAGATTCCAACAGGTTCGTATGATAATTTTGGACTTAGGCGTATGCTCGGAGCAGGTTTTGGATGACCCCGGAGTATTTTGACGCCTATTATGGAAGTTGGCATTTTTTGAAGAATTTCCTAATTATGGGTTGAGGTGCATTTATATGTTATTAATGTCTGTTTTAGATTCCGAGTCTGGGAATAGCTCCGTATGGTGATTCTGGTATTGGGAGTGTGTCCGGATGTGGATTTGGAGGTCCGTAGGTCATTTTACAATCATTTGGCAAAAGTTTAAAATTTGAAGGTTTTTGAGAAGTATAACCGGGAGTGGAATTTTTGATTTCGGGGTCGGACTCCAATTCCATAAGTTAGAGTAGGTCCGTAATGTCGATCATGACTTGTGTACAAAATTTGAGATTAATCGGACGTGATTTGATAGGTTTCGGCATCGATTGTAGAAGTTTGACGTTTCAAAGTTCATTAAGCTTGAATTTGGGTGTGATTCATGATTTCGATGTTGTTTGATGTGATTTGAGGCCTCGAGCAGGTCCATGTTATGTTATTGAACTTGTTGGTGTGATTGGACGTGGTCCCGGAGGCCTCGGGTGAGTTTCGGATGCCTAACAGATTGATTTTTGGACTAAGGAAAATGCTAAGGCAGTTGGTATCTGGTGAAACCGCACCTCCGAGTTTTTGGCCATAGGTGCGGAGCCGCAGAAGCGGCCAAGAGGGTCACAGAAGCAGTTCTGGATGGGGAAGGCTAGGACCACAGATGCGGTCAAGTTCGGCAGAAGCGGGACCGCACCTGCGCATGAAGAGCCACAGAAGAGGAGGCGCAGAAGCACTGCCGGGCCGCAGATGCGGGAAATGTTGGGCTGAGCTTGAACCGCACCTGCGATGGAATTTTCGCAGGTGCGGAGCCGCAGAAGCGGCTATTGCACCGCAGGTGCGAGGATAGCTGGGCAGTGAGGTTTTGTAAAATGGGATTTTGGCTCATTTTTTACTTCATTTCGTCCATGGAAGTTGATTTTGGAGCACTTTTGGTGTGCCATCTTCATCAACTATAATGGGGTAAGTGATTTCTTCACATTGTGAGTTAAATACATGGTTTTTACATAGATTCAAGCATGAAAATTTGTAGAAATTTGAGATTTTGAAGAAAAACCTAGAAATTGGTATTCTTGGATTTTGATCACGAATTTGGGCATGAAATTGAGAATAAATTATATATTGGAGTTCGTAGTGCTATGGGTAGTGTTTGTCTTTGAAAATTTTTGGAATCCGGGCACGTGGGCCTGAGGGTTGCTTTATCAATTTTTCGAGTGGAGATGAAAGTTGTTATAAATTGATTAATTATGAATATTAGAGTATATTTTGATTGGGTTGCATCTTATTTGACTAGTTTTGGATCGGCGGGCATCGGTTGGAGGTGTTAGAGAGGCTTTGGAGCTAGTTATGGAATTTCAGAGCGAGGTAAGTCTCATGTCTAACTCTATGAGGGGGAAACTACCCTAGGTGTTGAATATTGATATGTGCTACTTGTTGTGGGGGATACGTACGCGCGAGGTAATGAGAGCCCATACGTAGCTACATTCATGTTATTGTCCAGGTAGGCTTAGGTTCACATCATGCTATAGCTGTATTATTTGAGCAGTCTCTCACCTATTAAATTTCTTTGTTTTACATTACTACTTGAGGCTAGATTCATTATTATAGAGACTTCAAAAGTTCATGATTAGTCACCGAATAATTCTGCTCCTCTTACGGCATGTTTCCACGATATATATACTTCATCGAAAGGTTTTTGTTAAAGAAATTACAACTCACACGTTTATTCGTGAGTGGGGTCAAGGACCCGTCAAAGCTTCTTATTCTAATGGGATCGGGTCGTTCGCCTCAGCAGGAATTTGTCTTTCACTTCTTATGGGATCGGGTCGTTCGTCTCGGTAGGATTTATGCACCACACTCTCATGGGAGCGGGCCATTCGCTTCGGCATGTTAATTGTTTAATTATATGGTTCGAGCCGTTCTACCCTCGATAGTGCACAGTTTTATTATTATGTTGGATCGGGTCGTACGCCTCGGCATTTCCTATATCACATTCCCATGAAATCGTGCGTAAAACTTGGCAAGAAGCCAATGTATCTATAAATTCCGGATTTGAATTATGGTAACCACTTGATGAGTTTCACTATACCTATATATATGCTCCGGTTAAGGAGGAAATTTTTAATGAAGAGCTTGAGTTCCTCGTAAAGAGAGGAGATTTGTACCACGTGATCTATATTTGTCTATTTCACTTACTTACTTTGCCTCATGATTGCTATCTCTTTAATGTACCTTATGTTGTTGGACCACTAGTGAGTGTCGATGCCGACCCCTCGTCACTACTTCTCTGGAGTTAGGCTAGATACTTACTGGGTACATGTTGCTTACGTACTCATACTACACTTGTTGTACATTTTGGTGCATGTACATACATGTCTAGAGGCCATGTGAGAGAAGTGGCGTGTATACATGCGGGGACCTAGGTGAGGTGCATTCCATTTATCGACCCGCAGCCAGAAGAGTTTCCTTCAGAGTATTTACATTTTTCCCGTGCAATTTGAATTTCAGACAGCTGCTGTATTTTATTTTATATTTCTAGTTAATGCTCATGCACTTATGACATCGGGTTTTGGGATGATTATGGGTTGTTCTGTATTGAATTTGTTAAAAGTATTTTTTTACTCTGTAAATCCCCATTCTTTACTATTCAAATTGAAGGAAAATATGATTTCAAAAATATAAAAAATGAGAACCCAATTAAGTAATTATTGTTGGCTTGCCTGACAATGGTGTCTGACGCCATCACGACCCTTATGGATTTTGGGTCGTGACAACATGGTGTCAGAGCACTAGGTTTACTTAGGTCTCACGAGTCATGAGCGAGTCTAGTAGAGTCTTGCGGATCGGTACGGAGACATCTGTACTTATCTTCGAGAGGCTACAGGACTGTTAGGAGCACTTCCCTTCTTGATTCCTCATCGTGCGATTTGATTCCTTTGAGACTTATGCCTTCATTTCCTTCCCATTCAATATTATGCGACGTGAAGCGCTTGTTATAAATTTGGAATCGAGGGATTTTAATGGCACTACTGATATAGATCAGGATGTTTCTCCCTGCGTACTCGATTGGGCTGATGTCATCGCCTTGTGGAAGGATGTTCTGTCATCTCAGCTCAGTAGCTGTATTTCTGATAGTTTTGGGGCTATGCACCAATTTCTATGATGTTCACGAGTTATTATCACACAGTATTAAAGAAATTGTAGGATACTTGTCTACGTATAGGGGCAATGAATGAATTAAAAGGAGGTTTTTCTCAGTGCATGATTCAGAAATTCAGCATTTTATTTCCAGCGGAGGAAAAGGCAATCGGACTAAGAATGTTCAGGTTAGATTGATGGAGTAAAGAGACTTGGTATTTTTGAGTGTGGTGGAATCTTCATCCGAGATGTGGTGTCGTCGTCCTTGATTGAATGTGTTAAGTTCGCCGGTGTTATGGCCTTCTTCAAATCGCCTTTAGGGCAGAGTATTGCGAATGGTGCCGGGGAAGCGGCTGTCAAATGTCACAGTGTTGTGGTTCAGAATCGAATCAGTAATCCTAATGTTGATGGCCCGAGAAGGATGATCTTTAGAGAGGTTTAGAGTGGCAGTGATCTATTGGTTCAAAGTGCTACAGAGATGGATTTAATTTACGGCCGCAACTGGGCATTTATGAGGAAGGACATGTGGGAGGTATCTTGTGGTGGTTAAATTTTTAGGAGGCCAAGTGAGTGAAGCTGAAGCCGAGTAGTTGCTTAAAGGAGAGAGTTTGACCAAAGTGGAGAGTGGCAGAGTAGCATATGGGTTCTGTGGTAGGATTGCCACACGCATTGAGGGAAGCTTAGAGAAATTTGGGAACCGTGATGGGCAGTGACTAGGACAATGAATTTTATTTGGATGCAACATGACTTCGAGTTTGGAATGCGTTGTTGGACTTTTAGCTGATGTCAATGGGGAAGGAGGAACCTTGGTGGGTCCCAGGGTTATGTAATTATAGCTTCAAGCTAAGTGGGAGATCCCCACTGTCTATGATTAGATTGCATAGTTGTCAACTTGTGCGATTTCTGGGTATCGGAGTATTAATGGGTTATTATGACTAAGGAAAGAAAATATCAGTGGTAATTTGAGCAAAAGATTTGAGGAATGTGTGCTATCTTTGACCTTATCGGTTCATGTTCAGGTTTTGGGAAGACCCAGAGTTTATGCTTCGTGTGGATGTGAAGTATAAGGAGAGTAATTCAGCTGGTTGCTTCTTCGAGAGGGTGTTCATGTGCTAGCATAGCCTTGGAGTTTGATTATATTCGAGAACAAGCCAGAGTGGGTGACTCTCAACAATAGTTCTAGTGGGTTCAAAAAAATTAAAGTGAAGTGCCTAAGGATTTTCGAGCCAGTAGTATGGTTAATTATTTGAGCTTTTGCAGTGGATTATGAAAGGTGGCTTGGAGTGTTCTACATTATCGTCGGTCTACGGTATGACATTTGACGAATAGGAGAAAATAACTTCGGATTAATAGAGGGGTTTTTAGAACGGGTGTACCAGTTGAAGATGCGAATATGCGCATAAGGAGGGTATGAGATGGTTCGTGGGTTTTGGAGACAAAGTGGTCTCGTGAAATAAGGTCACTCAGGATGAGTGCGGATTTGGGTTCATGATGTTTTTAATGGAGCTATTATTATTCCTAAGGCAAGTCCAGAGTAAATTAGAAAAAGTCATATTTAGTTAGCTATGGTTGAATTGGCATGATGGTGGCAATGATCAGTTCCTTCAGCGTGTTGAGTTATACATGTGATTTGTGGCGGTGTGCGCGAGGTTTAACGGCCGCTGTAATTGATTTTATTTGGAGGCATTCGAGTATTATGGCATGTTATGTGTAGATGGATCCCGGAAGAATTAGTGTGGTTTAGACCACCACTCGAGGTTTGTATTTTTCTGCGGTTATGGGAATTCAGTCACGTGTGGCAATGGTTCTCCTGAAATGAGTTAAGTGAAAAGCTTCTACATGATGAAGTGTGTACCCTATTGGTGGTTCGGAAGTTATGATGAAATTCTTGTACTCTTGCGTATTGGTATATTATGTGAAGTGAGCGGCATGGGAATTTAAAGTTGAGGATCAAGGTTGCAGTTGATGTCGATAAGAATGTCACGAGCTCGGATGAGCAGGGAAGAATTCAGATGTTTAGAGTAAGTTGGTATTGTCCTTAGCGTCACCTGAGATCGGTGTCCTATGTAAGAGGCTTTGTGTACTGATTAGTAGCTTCTTGATTTGCTTTACAACATTAGTGTAACAGGTGGTATGGATGTGCAGACTTGTTACCTAGTGCGGAGGGTCGTGGGAGTGTATCCCATGGGAAGATTATATAAGTGTGACACGTAGTCACTTGATTGGTTAAAGATTTAAAACCAAGTATGGAGATTGTGGTACTATCGCTAATATGAGAATTTATGCCTGAAGGCGCTCGGTTCATTTGGTTGTGGAATGTGGATGTTTGTTCCGAATTTGACAGATGTTCTTATGTGTCGTGAATAGGTCATTGTGGGTCCTTGAAAGGTTATTTAATCAAGCATGGTATGATCAGAATCAGTTTGAGGTCCGTGGATGGGTCTAAATGTGAATGTGGGCTCTATATCAGGTCGGATGTGCTCATCTTAGCATAGCGTTATTTTCGGAAGGGTCTTCGGGCCTTGGATGTTATTTCTATCGTCAACTATTCCGTGTAATCTATATTATACCAGGTGGGTTGTGAGGTGGTTTGATTATTCGCACTCGTATTGAGGTCCCGTATGGTTTGTGGTATTATGTGAGCAGGATGACTCTCGAGATGCAGATAATATATCGCACTTTAGTTGTGCTTGAGTTTTATAGCGTATGACGCTACCTGTCTCCCCGGGATTTGTATTATGCACCTGGCGTTCTTATATTTGATATTCGAGCATTTCGTGAGTATAAGTGTTACGGCTCGATATGTGTTTTCTTTAGATTATCATGTGCGGATCGGGTGGCATGCCGCTACGGGTATATGGTTGGATCAGGTGGCATGCCTCCACGGATATGTTGTTTAGATCGGGTGGCACACCGCCACGAGTATCATGTGTGGATCGGGTTGCACGCCGTAATAGTGTGTTATTGAGTACAGTTTCCCATATCTATTATTGTGTGTTTTGCTTCTCATTTCTTGAGAAAAGTTCATAACATCTTTTTGGTTCTTTAATTAGTTACGTGGGTTGAGTAGTTCATTCCAGAGTTCGTTTCCTTATGTATCACATTTGAGTTTGTAGCTTGTTGGCACATTGTGGCATCATATGAGAATTTTGGCAGTGTCTGAGGTGGCTTACTGCATGAGCAGCTTGTACTGGGTGAGACGGGATTATTGGACCTGGGATCAGTGCGATCAGATTTATATGAAGCATATTAAAGAGTAAATATTGTTATTCAGTCCATAACGAGATAATGGTACTTGTCGAGAGGAGAGACTCGATAAATTATGATTCGGCAGTTGGTTATGAGTTCTACACATCTTCTCTGTCGTGGCAGTATTGCAAGAATTGGAACAGGACTTATATGAGTCATGAGGTGTGTTGTGAGCATCGGATTCGTGGGTTTTCGATTGTTGTTATCAGGGGATGTTATTATGGTCATGTGAATTATGCGGTGCATGGTGTAGATTCCGCGAAGGTATGCGAACATTTATTGGTGCATCGTGTAGTGATTAATATGACGTTCGTATGTTGGAAACAGACCTGGTAGAGGATTTCAGATGTTGGAATTTGGCTCTAAGGCTTATTTGACTAGATAAAAGGGAGGATTTTCATGTTTGCTCGAGCAAATATGCTCAACTGGGTTATGGTAGCACGGGTAGGTGCACGAGGTGTTAAACAGTGATTTCAGACAACTCCAAAGCAGTTCTTAGCACGTTTGCGGACGAACGTATGTTTAAGTGGGAGAGAATGTAATGACCCGACCGGTCATTTTGATTTCTAGCGTGTAATTCAGTGGTTTGAGACCCTAAGCAGCTTCACTTCAGGTATTATAACTTGTACACATCGGGAAGTTCGGAGTTGATTTGGAAAAGAAAATTCTAATTTCGGAAGCCTTAAGTTGGAGGAATTGACTAAAGTGTGATTTTTTAGTAGACGACCTCAGAATTGGGATTTGAAGGTTCCAACAGGTTCGTATGATGATTTTGAACTTAGGCGTATGCCCGGAGCGAGTTTTGGATGACCCGGGAGAGTTTTGGCGCCTATTATTAAAGTTGGCATTTTTGGAAGAATTTCCTAAATTTGGGTTGAAGTGCATTTCAATGTTATTGATGTCAGTTTTGGATTCCGAGTCTGGGAATAGCTCTGTATGGTGATTTTGGTTTTTGGAGCGCGTCCGGATGTGGATTTGGAGGTCTGTAAGTCATTTTGGGGTCATTTGGCGAAAGTTAGAAATTTGAAGGTTTTTGAGAAGTTTGACCGGAAATGGGCTTTTTGATATTAGGGTCGGACTCCGATTCCGAAAGTTGGAGTAGGTCTGTAATGTCGATCATGACATGTGTGCAAAATTTGAGGTCAATCAGACGTGATTTGATAGGTTTCGGCATCAGTTGTAGAAGTTTAAAGTTTCAAAGTTCATTAAGATTGAATTGGGTGCGATTCATGATTTTGATGTTGTTTGATATGATTTGAGGCCTCGAGCAGATCCGTGTTATGTTATTGGATTGGTTGGTGTGATTGGACGGGGTCCCGGGGGCCTCGGGTGAGTTTCGGATGCTTAACGGATCGATTTTTGGACTAAGGAAAATGCAAAGGCAGCTGGTATCTGGTGAAACCGCACCTGCGAGGTTTTGGCCGCAGGTGCGGGGCCGCAGAATCGGCCAAGAGGGTCACAGAAGCGGTTCTAGCTATGGAAGGCTAGGACCGCAGATGCGGTCAAATTCGACAGAAGCGGGACCGCGCCTGCGCATGAAGAGCCGTAGAAACGGAGGCGCATATGCGGGAAATGTTGGGCTAAGCTTGAACCGCACCTGCGATGGAATTTCCGCAGGTACGGAGCCGCAGAAGCGGCTATTTGATAAGTTGGTATTTCACCAACTTATCTCTTCTTGATACTGTCACGACCCAATTTCCCCTCTGTGTGACGTCTTGACAGCATCTAGTCTTTACAACTAGGTAAGCCTAACATTTTGCGGAATAATGAAATAAAAATATAAATTTAACCAACTATTTAAAAATACACAACAAATCCCAAAACGCTGAACATCGTGAATCACAAACTACAGAAGGAAAAATCTAGTGTCTCTATATATCAGAGTCTAACAAGGAAAAATACAAAAGATAATGGATATAAGAAAGAGTAGAAGGGGACCCCGAGGTCTGGGGACGTGGCAGATATACCTTGAAGTCTCCAAAGCTATCCCGGCTCACTGATAGTGCGGCTGATAAGGTGCACCTGGATCTGCACACGAAAAACATGTGCAGAGAGTAGCATAAGTACACCACAATCGGTACCCAGTAAGTGCCAAGCCTAACCTCGGTCGAGTAGTGACGAGGTCAGGTCAAGGCTCTACTGGTAAATATTTAATAAAATAATATAGAGTGTAATACCGCAATAAAATAAAGGCTGAAATTTAATAACAATGAAATCATAGAAGGTAACAACTTAGTACACAGAAACACAACAGGGGATCTCCCGAGATACCGCTCGTAGTCCCAAACATAAATGTGCAGGGGGATCTCCCGGAATACCGTTCCATAGTCCCAAAGTAAATGTGTAGGGGGATCTCCCGGAATACCGTTCCGTAGTCTCAAAGTAAATATGCAAGACAGGGGGATCTCCCAGAATACCGTTCCGTAGTCCCAAAGTAAATATGCAGCGCGAATGATAGAAGTATAACTACATCACGAAATTCTTACAATTTAGACTAAGTACCAGTTAGGGAAGAAGCAGGAAATACACTAAGCATGTTGCACATAATTCATATAAACAATTAAGACACGTAGATATGTTGTATTAGACTAAACATGATAGCTACACATATTGGAATAACTCAATTAAGAATGAAAATAGATTAGTACTAATTAAAATGGTATAACTCAAAATAACAGGAAAACATGTTGCTGCTTAGTAAGAAAATCGGATTTTACCACAACTAGATCGTGTACGTACTCGTCACCTCATGTACACAGCGCTCACATATCACAGTAGTTCCAAATCTTAAGAAGATTACCCCCACACAAAGTTAGACAAGTCACTTACCTCGAACAAAGCTCCATCAATCGGTCACAATGCCTTTCCCACGAATATCCGGCTCTGCATGGCTCAAATCTAGCCAAAAGCAATTACATATAATAAATATAACAATAATAGACTCATCTAATTAACGAAATCAATATTTTAACGAAAATTCCGAAATTAACTCAAATATTGCCAGTAGGGCCCATATCTCGAAATCGGGTAAAAGTCATAAAATATGAAAGCTCGTTTACTCACAAGTCTAACCATATCAAATTTACTAAAATCCGACACCAAATGGTCCTCCAAATCCACAAATCAAACTTCCAAATCCCTAGCCTCCAATTTCCAATTTCCACCTTAAATACACACTAACTAGGTGGGAAAATACATGGGGATGCAAGATTATTGATCAAAAATAAACACAAGGTACTTACCTCAAGAAATCTCTCAAAAATGCTCTCAACAATCGCCCTAAACCGAGTTTCAAAGTCCAAAAATGACAAAAATCGCGAAGCCCTTCGGTTTTAACCACTACCCAGGTATTTTCGCACCTGCGGAGCCTGGGCTCACACCTGCAGGTGCGCTTGTGTGGAAAAATATGTGCATCTATGCAGATCACTTACCCCCTCTGCCTTCGCACCTGCGATGAAAGGGCCGCACCTGCGCGTGCGCGCCTGCGGAAATCCCTTCTGCTTGTGCGGACATTGCGCACCTGGGATGACCCTGACGTTTCTACGGGCATCGCAGATGCGGAATTCACCTCACACCTGTGACCCCTGGCACTCCTCCATTTTTCCTCTTCTGCATTTACCTCTCCGTACGTGCGATCACGCACCTACGGTCACTCCACCGCAGGTGCGAAAATGACAAATGCCTAAAAACTTCAACAGCAATCCAACTTTTGATCCGTTAAGCACTCGAAACTCACCCGAGGCTCCCGGGACCTCAACCAAACATACCAACCAATCCTAAAACACTATACGAACTTAGTTGAGCCCACATATCATATCAACTAATACTAAAATCACGAATCACCCTCCAATTCAAACTTAAAGAACTTGAAACTTCAAATTCCTACAACTGATGCCGAAATATATCAAACCACGTCTGAATGACCCCAAATTTTGCACACAAGTCATATTCAACATTACGGACCTACTCCAACTTTCGGAATTGGAATCCGACCCCGATATCAAAATTTCCACTACCGGTCCAAAACTCCAAAAATTCGATTTTCGCCAATTCAAGCCTAAATAAGTTACGGACCTTCAAAACACAATCCGGACACGCCCCTAAGTCCAAAATTACCTAACGGAGCTAATGGAACCGATGAAATTCCATTCCGGAACTGTCTTCACACAGTTCCTACTACGGTCCAAATTCTAAGACTTAAGCTCTCATTTAGGGACTAAGTGTCCCAAAACACTCCGAAACTCAAAACCAATCATCCCAGCAAGTCACAATTGCAGAAATAGATATGGGGAAAGCAGTTAATAGGGGTTCGGGGCTCTAACTCTCAAAATGACCGGCCGGGTAGTGACATCCCCCCCTCTTAAAATAATCGTTCGTCCTCGAACGAGCATAGAGACATACCTGAAGTGGTGAAAAGATGAGGATAACGGTTACGCATATCCTGCTCGGTCTCCCAAGTCGCCTCCTCTACCGGTTGTCCCCTCCAATAAACCTTCACGGAAGCAATGTTCTTTGATCTTAGCTTTCTGACTTGCCTGTCTAAAATAGCCACTGGCTCCTCAACATAAGATAGATCCTTGTCCAATTGAACTGAGCTGAAATCCAACACATGGGACGGATCGACATGATACTTTCGGAGCATAGAAACATGGAATACCGGATGAACTCCTGCTAGACTGGGAGGCAAGGCAAGCTCATAAGCAACCTCCCCAACTCGACGCAACACCTCAAATGGACCAATGAACCTTGGGCTCAGCTTGCCCTTCTTTCCAAACCTCATAACGCTCTTCATAGGCGAAACCCGGAGCAAGACTCGCCCTCCAACCATGAATGTCACATCGCGAACCTTCTGGTCCACATAACTCTTCTGTCTGAACTGGGCTGTGCGAAGTCTATCCTGAATCACCTTCACTCTTTCCAAGGCATCCTGAACCAAGTCCGTACCCAATAATATGGCGCCACTGGGTTCGAACCAACCCACTGGGGACCGACATTGTCTACCATACAAAGCCTTATACGGTGCCATCTAAATGTTGGACTGATAACTGTTATTGTAAGCAAACTCCGCAAGTGGCAAGAACTGGTCCCAAGCACCCCAAAATCTATCACACACGCACGAAGCATATCCTCTAATATCTGAATACTGCGCTCGGACTGCCCGTCCGTCTGAGGGTGAAATGCTGTGCTCAACTAAACCCTAGTACCCAACTCATGTTGTACAGCTCTCCAGAACCATGATGTAAACTGCATACCCCGGTCAGAGATAATAGATACCGGTACGCCATGAAGCCTGATGATCTCACGGATGTAGATTCGAGCTAGCTGCTCGGAAGAATAGGTAGTCATCACAGGAATGAAATAAGCCGACTTGGTCAACCTATCCACAATTACCCAAACTACATCACACCTCCGCTGAGTCCGTGGGAGTCCAACAATGAAATCCATAGTGATCCCCTCCCATTTCCACTGCGGAATCTCTAACTTCTGAAGCAATCCACCTGGTCGCTGATGTTCATATTTTACCTACTGGCAATTCAGACATCGATACATATACTCTACTATGTTCTTCTTCATTCTCCTCCACCGGTAATGTTGTTTCAAGTCCTGATACATCTTTGCGACACCCGGATGAATAGAGTACCGCGAACTGCGAGCCTCTTGGAGAATCATCTTACGCAAACCATCCATATTGGGCACACATAGCCTGCCCTGCATCGTCAATGCACTATCATCTCTAATAGTGACCTCCTTTGCATCACCGTGCTAGACCGTGTCCTTAACGACAAGCAGATAGAGGTCATCATACTGACGCTCCCTGATAGGATCATAAAGAGAAGACCGAGAGACCACACAAGCCAATACTCGATTTGGCTCAGAAATATCCAATCTCATAAACTGGCTGGCTAAGTCCTGAACATCCAATGCCAATGGCCTCTCTGCTGTTGGTAGATATGCTAAACTCCCCAAACTCTCTGCCCGGTGACTCAAAGCATGAGCCACCACATTGGCCTTCCCAGGGTGTCACAAAATAGTGATATCATAATCCTTAAGTATCTCCAACCACCTCCGCTAACGTAAGTTAAGATCTTTCTGCTTAAATAAATGCTGCAAACTTTGATGATCGGTGTAAATCTCACAAGGAACACCGTACAAATAATGTTGCCATATCTTCAAGGCATGAACAATAGCTGCTAACTCAAGGTCGTGGACAAGATAGTTCTTTTCGTGCACCTTCAGTTGTCTGGACGTGTAGGCAATCACCCTACAGTCCTGCATCAACACCGCGCCGAGACCAATTTGCGATTCATCACAATATACAGTATAAGAGTCCGAATCTATAGGTAATACCAATACTTGGGCTATAGTCAAAGCTGTCTTGAGCTTCTGAAAGCTATTCTCACATTCCTCTATCCACATGAACGGAGCACCCTTCTGGGTCAGCCTGGTCATAGGTGTTGTAATAGATGAGAATCCCTCTACAAAATGACAGTAATACCCCGCCAAACCAAGAAAACTCCGAATCTCTGTAGCTGAGGACGGTATGGGCCAACTCTGCACTGCTTTAATCTTCTTCGGATCCACCTGGATCCCCTCACTCGATACTATATGACCCAAGAATGCCATTGAGTCTAGCCAAAACTCACACTTTGAAAATTTTGCATATAACTTCTTTTCTCTCAAGGTCTAAAATGCAGTCCTCATGTGTTGCTCATGATCCTCCCGACTCCGGGATTATACCAGAATGTCGTCAATAAACACAATGATGAATGAGTCAAGATAGGGCCGGAACACACTGTGCATCAAGTGCATAAAAGCTGTTGGGGCATTAGTCAGCCCAAAAGACATCACAAGAAACTCATAGTGACCATATCTGGTCCTGAAAGCAGTCTTCGAGATATTCGGCTCCCGAATCTTCAACTGATGATAACCTGAACGTAAGTCAATTTTGAAAAACACTCTGGCACCCTGTAACTGATCAAATAAGTCATCAATACGAGGCAATGGATACATGTTCTTCACTGTGACTTTGTTCAACTGGCGGTAATCAATACACATCCGCATAGAACCATCCTTCTTCTTCATAAATAAGACAGGAGCACCCCAAGGTGACACAATGGGCCGAATGAAGCCATTATCAAGCAATTCTTGTAACTGCTCTTTCAACTCCTTCAATTCAGGAGGAGCCATACGATATGGAGGAATAGAGATGGGCTGAGTGTCCGGCAACAAATAAATGCCAAAATCAATATCTCTGTCGGGCGGCATGCCCGGAAGATCAGCTGGAAATACATCTGGAAAGTCCCTCACTACTGGAACTGACTCAACTGTAGGGGTATCAATACTAACATCTCTCACATAAGCTAGATACGTGTCACACTCCTTCTCAACCATTCGTTGAGCTTTAAGAAAAGAAATAACTCTGTTGGGAGTATACTCTAAGGTACCTCTCCACTCTAATCGCGGTAAACCTAGCATAGCCAGCGACACGATTTTAGCGTGACAATAAATAATAGCATAATGGGGCAACAACCAGTCCATGCCCAAAATAATATCAAAGTCTACCATGCTGAGCAATAATAAATCGGCTCTGGTCTCAAAACCACTAAGAGCAATCAAACACGACCGATACACGCGGTCCACAACAAGAGAATCTCCCACAGTAGTAGATACATAAATAGGGGAACTCAAAGAATCCCGAGATACACCCAAATACGGAGCAAAATAAGGGGACACATAAGAATATGTAGAGCCTGGGTCAAATAATACCGACGCATCTCTATGACAGATCGAAACAATACCTGCAATGACAAAATCTTAAGCAACTGCCTCTGTACGAGCAGGAAGTGCATAATATCTGGCCTGACCTCCCCCTCTAGGGTGACCTCTCTCTCCCCGACCTCCAGCTCGAGCTGGTTGAGCAGGTAGGGTGGCAGCTGGTGCTGTAATCATAGCCTGAGGACCCGGCGGAGCACATTGTGGCTGAAAAGTCTGTGGAGGTGCACCCCTCCTAATCCTGGGGCAATCCCTCATCATATGGAGAGTGTCGCCACACTCAAAACAAGCTCTGGGAGGGCGTGGCTGTTGTAACTGGCACGGGCCAGGTCTGCTGGACTGGCCTCTAGGAACACCCCGTGCAGGAGGCACACTAGATACTGGCGGTGCATAATAAGGCTCCTGGGGTCTAGAAGGAGCTAGAACACCGCTGGAGGCTGGAAGAGCTGAATGAACGGGGTGGCTCACATAACCCTTACCATGGCGAGTTGCTGGGGCACGAGCTCCAGAATAATAACCAGCCTCTCGAGACCTCTTTGCCTCCCTCACCTCTCTATCCCGGGCAAACATGCCCTCGAATCTCCTGGCAATACCCACAACCTGCTGATAAGTAATATACATCTCCAATTCCCTAGCCATACTACTTCAGATGCTGGGATGGAAACCCTCAATAAACCATCGAATCCTCTCTCAAACTTTGACAACTAAGGCCGGTGCATGTCGGGCCAAATCACTGAAGCGAACTGTATACTCTGACACAGTCATAGCACCCTGGCGCAGCTGCTCAAACTCCGCGCGCCATGAGTCCCTAAGGCTCTGAGGGACATACTCTCTCAAAAACATGTCTGAGAACTGAGTCCATGTAAGTGAAGCTGCCTTAGCCGGACTACTCAACTCATAAGCACGCCGCCACTAATAGGCTGCTCCTCTAAGCTGGAATGTGGTAAAAGAAGCCTCGCTCGTCTGCGCTACGCCCATAGTATGGAGAATACGATGACCCTCCTCCAGAAAACCCTGAGCATCACTGTAGCCAATCCGCTGAAAGTAGGTGGGTGGTACTTCTTGTACCTCTCAAGTCTGAACTGCTCCGCCTCAAAAGCTGCTGCCCTAACCTCGGGCTAAGCTGGAGCTACCGGCTGCATTGGTACAATCTCTGGAACCTGGTCGACCTGAACCCACAGCTCTGGAGTACCGGCGACGGGATTCTGTGCTCCTCCCCCGGCCTGAGATGTGACAGGAGCAAGGGAATCTGAGCTAAGGTGCTGAACATGCTCAGAAACTGGGCTAGAGTCTCCTGGAGGGCTGGTGTAGTAACAAGTATCTCAGGTGTCTGCCCTCCAGCTTGAGCTACTGGGGGCTCCTCTGTAGTAGCTCATGCGGGTGCTCTGGCTGCACCATATGGACGTCATCGGCCTCTACCGCGGCCCCGGCCTCTCGCGGCTCTAGCAGAGGGCGTGGGTGCATGTTCATCAGATCCGCTTGTACGTGTCCTCACCATCTGTGAGAGAATAAAAAATAGAAATTTAGAATCTCTGAAGTCAACAATTTTCGTACGACAAGGAATCAAAGGAGTGAAATTTTCCTAACAGTTCCATAGCCTCCCGAAGATAAGTACAGACGTTTCCGTACCGATCCGCGAGACTCTAATAAACCGGTTTGTGACTCACGATACCTACGAACCTAGAGCTCTGATGCCAACTTGTCACGATATAATTTCCCCTCCGTGTGACATCGTGACGGTACCTAGTCTCTACAACTAGGTAAGCCTAACATTTTGCGGAATAATGAAATAAAAATATAAATTTAACCAACTATTCAAAAATACATAACAAATCCCAAAACCCGAAACATCGTGAATCACAAACTACAGAAGGAAAAATCGAGTATCTCTATACATCAGAGTCTAACAAGGAGAAATACATAAGATAATGGACATGAGAAAGAGTAGAAAGGGACTCCGAGGTCTGCGGACGCGGCAGATATACCTTGAAGTCTCCAAAGCTGTCCCGGCTCACTGATAGTGCGGCTGATAAGGTGCACCTGGATCTGCTCACGAAAAACATGTGCAGAGAGTAGCATGAGTACACCACAATCTGTATCCAGTAAGTGCCAAGCCTAACCTCGGTCGAGTAGTGACGAGGTCAGGTCAAGGCCCTACTGGTAAATATATAATAAAACGATATAGAGTGTAATACTGCAATAAAACAAAGGCTGAAATTTAACAACAATAAAATCATAGAAGGTAACAACTTATTACACAGAAGCACAATAGGGGATCTCCCGAGATACCGTCTCGTAGTCCCAAACGTAAATGTGTAGGGGGATCTCCCAGAATACCGTTCCGTAGTCCCAAAGTAAATGTGCAGGGGGATCTCTCGAAATACCGTTCCGTAGTCCCAAAGTAAATATACAAGACAGGGGGATCTCCCGGAATACTGTTCTGTAGTCCCAAACTAAATGTGCAGTACAGGGGGATCTCCCGAAATACCGTTCCGTAGTCCCAAAGTAAATATGCAGTACAGGGGGATCTCCCGAAATACCGTTCCGTAGTCCCAAAGTAAATATGCAGCGCGAATGATAGAAATACAACTACATAACAAAATTCTTACAATTTAGACTAAATACCAGTCAAGGAAGAAGCAGGAAATTCACTAAGCATGTTGCACATAATTCACATAAACAATTAAGACACGTAGGCATGTTGTATTAGACTAAACATGATAGCTACACATATTGGAATAACTCAATTAAGAATGAAAATAGATTAGTACTCATTAAAATGGTATAACTCAAAATAACAGGAAAACATGTTGCTGCTCAGTAAGAAAATTGGGTTTTACCACAACTAGCCCGTGTACGTACTCGTTACCTCACGTACACGGCGCTCATATATCACAATAGTTCCAAATCTTAAGGGGATTTCCCCCACACAAAGTTAGGCAAGCCACTTACCTCGAACCGAGCTCAATCAGTCGGTCACAATGCTTTTCCCACGAATATTGGGCTCCGAATGGCCCAAATCTAGCCAAAAGCAATTACATATCATAAATACAACAATAATAGACTCATCTAATTAACGAAATCAACATTTTAACGAAAATTCCGAAATTATCTCAAAAATTGCCAGTAGGGCCCACGTCTCGAAATCGGGTAATAGTCATAAAATACGAAAGCCCGTTCGCTCACGAGTCGAACCATATCAAATTTACTAAAATCCGACACCAAATGGTCCTCCAAATCAACAAATCAAACTTCCAGATCTCTAGCCTCCAATTTCCAATTTCCAATTTCCACCTTAAATACACATTAACTAGGTGGTAAAATACATGGGGAAGTAAGATTATTGATCAAAAATAAGCACAAGGTACTTACCTAAAGAAAGCTCTCGAAAATGCTCTCAACAAGCGCCCTAAACCGAGTTGCAAAGTCCAAAAATGACAAAAATCACGAAGCCCTTCGATTTTAACCACTGCCCAGGTATTTCCGCACCTGCAGGTGCGCTTGTGCGGCAAAATGTGTGCATCTGCGCAAATCACTTACCCCCTGCCTTCGCACCTGCGATGAAAGGGCCGCACCTGTGTGTGCGCGCCTGCGGAAATCCCTTCCGCTTCTGCGGACATTGTGCACCTGCGATGACCCTAACGCTTCTGCGGGCATCGCAGATGCTAAATTCACCTTGCACCTGCGACCCCTGGCACTCCTCAATTTTTCCGCTTCTGCGCTTGCCTCTCCGCACGTTCTATCACGCACCTGCAATCTCTCCACCGCATGTACGAAAATGGCAGACGCCTGAAGACTTCAGCAGCAACTCAAATCCAACTTTTGATCCGTTAAGCACTCGAAACTCACCCGAGGCCCCCGGGACCTCAACCAAACATACCAACCAATCCTAAAACACCTTACGAACTTAGTCAAGCCCACATATCATATCAACTAACGCTAAAATCACGAATCACCCTCCAATTCAAACTTAAAGAAGTTGAAACATCAAATTCCTACAACCGATGCCGAAACCTATCAAACCACATCCGAATGATCCCAAATTTTGCACACATGTCATATTCAACATTATGGACTACTCCAAATTTCGGAATCGGAATCCAACCCCGATATCAAAATTTCCACTACCGGTCCAAAACTCCAAAAATTCGATTTTTGCCAATTCAAGCCTAAATAAGCTACGGACCTCCAAAACACAATCCGGACACGTTCCTAAGTCCAAAATCACCTAACGGAGCTAATGGAACCGACGTAATTCCATTGCAGAACCATCTTCACACAGTTCTGACAACGGTCCAAATTCTAAGACTTAAGCTCTCATTTAGGGACTAAGTGTCCCAAAATACTCCGAAACTCAAAATCAATCATCTCGACAAGTCACAATAGCAGAAATAGATATGGGGAAAGCAGTTAATAGGGGTTTGGGGCTCTAACTATCAAAACGACCGGTCGGGTCGTTACAAATACTTAGGCTTTTGGACGATTTTGTTGAGAAACTAAGGCATTTATTGAGGTTTATTGGCACATTTTAGGTATCAAGTGATTTAGAAGAGATACGGAAGAAACCAAGTCAAAATGTGCTAAATTGAGGAAAAATGACTGCTGCTAGATAAAGCTCTTCGCGATCGCGAACATTGACATGCGATCGCAGAAGGCCAGGAAATAATACATCACGAACGCAAGGAAAAATCTGCGAATGCAAAGAAGAGGTTGGTCAACTACTCCCAAGTGCTCTACGCGAACGCGTGATCTGGTCTGCGATCGCAATGCTTTACAGTATAACTCTTCGCGATCGCAGGCCTCTTTTTGCTATCGCGATTGACAAATCTAGGCAGAAATCTGGGCAGTTCTGGAATTTTACGATTTTGACCCCAAACCATTTAATACACGACCTAGCTCATTTGTAAATTATCTTTGGCATATTTTTCAGTTCCTAGACTAGAGAAGACAAGTTTTGGAGATAGGGATCTTGCACACACACTTGGGTCTTGAAGATTTGAAGCTTTTGGTTGAGAATTTCTTACTCATTTATGCTCATTTCTTCATTTTCTTGCTTTGTATTGAATATTTAAGTGTGTAGTATTTTTTCCAATACTTGAATCTAGTTTATGGAAATATTCATATTTAAAGTGTGGATTAAATATCTTGTTGTGCTTATGTATTGAATGATTTTTATTTATTATGAAGTGAGTTATTGTTTCTTTAATTATTCTTGCTCTTTAATGTTTCCAAAGGGATTAGCTAACCCTAGGACTTGCCCATTAACTTTGAATTGATTTTGGAAAAGAAAATTTAGGGTTGGAAAAGATTAATTAACAAGAACTTGAGGCTTTAACCCTCATTTTATAGATTCTACCTTGGGATAGGATTGAACTACTTGTAGCCATATTCGGGTGCTTAATCTCTTAATTGTTTTAGGGATAATTCAATTAGGGAGTCTTGTTAGTCTTCGAAAGAAGCTAATATAGAATTATTACCCGAGGCTAATTAAAATAAACTCGCTCATATTTGTAAAATCGTGAAATACATTGGATTGTTACTTGAGTGTAAATCCCGTTGCATCCATGCTTGTAGCCATTGATCATTTTACTTGCTTTCTAGGTTAGTTTAAATTTTCGCATTTAGCTATAATATTTTCTCAACAACCATTCTAAGTGTTTGGCATTGCATAATAAGTGATAATTCTCTTACATTCCTAATCGCCTATATATTGTTCTCTGTGGGATTCGGCCCCGACTCATAGTTGGGTAAATTATATTGCATGTGACCGTGTCCATTTACTTTTTAGTAGTGGATTTGGACGTCATCAAAATTAGCGTCGTTGCCGGGGAACACTTTGGCATAATTTAGGTTGTTTGAGAAGTAAGTGTAAGTGCTTTGGTCCAAACTTGTGAATATTTGTGTAATTATTTTCTTATCCTTGTTTATCTTCCTATTCGTTTTCTTGTTTACTTTCTTAGTTTTAAAAAAAAATGGCATCATATAATGAAAATTGGTCGGATGGTAGTTGTTCATACTTTGATAACCCTTGTCCTTATTCTGGAGGACCACGCTCGTGGTAAAATTATTTAAATTCTCCCGGGGGTGGATTGTGCGCACAATCTCAAATCCATGACTAGAGTATTTGTGATAAGTGTGGTCGTCAAAATAGTCATTGGGATAATTGTGCATATTTGTCCTTCCCTTCCCCAAGCCCCCACTATGATGATTTTACTTTTTGTGATGACAAGTATAGGGACATGGAAGTGGAAGAAATTGAGCATGGTCAAAATGGAGAATTCAAGCTCATGTTAGAATGCCTACTTGAAGGAGGAAACAAAGATCAAGGTGCCTTGGAGGAGCTTTTGGAAAATAGTCTCCAAAATAACTTGGCGCTTGAACGGATGCACTCACAAATGAGAAAAATGCTTGAAGCTTTAGAGGCCTAAAGAGTCTCAGAAGTGAATGAAAGCCAAGAACCCTCCTTAGATGTGGAATCCGAAAATCCTTCCTTGGCACTTGATCAAATCCAAGAAGAACTCTCAAATGCTCAAAATGAGAAAATGATGCTCATGATGGAGGCCATACTTGAAAATGAGGAGAAGCACCACTTGGCACTCGAGGACTTGAAACAAGGCTTGACTCAAAATGATGATGATATCCGCACCTTGGAAAAGCAAATGGAATCATTGATTGAGGCTCATTATGCCCATCAATTTGAAAGTGTGGAAAGATGTCACGACCCAAAATCTCACCACAGGCGTCGTGATGGCACCTAATCTCTAAGACTAGGTAAGCCGATTTCTATTTGTATTTTTGAAGCCATTTTTTTCTTTTGAATTAAATAATTAACCAAAACTAACAGCGGAAATAATTACAATATACAACCTCTCAAGACTGGTAGTACTGAGTCACGAACTCTAACTGAATATATAGAATGATCACGAGGATCGAATATACAATACTGTTTGATTACAAGTTAACAGTACAATGAAATGAAAGGACTCCAAGGAATTGCGACGACCAAACAGCTCTACCTTGAATCCTTACGATCCCGCTTTAACTCTGCTCAAGTCCGTTATCTTCAATACCTGGCTCTGCACAAAAATGTGCAAAAGTATAGAGTGAGCACACCACAGCGGTGCCCAGTAAGTATCAAGACTAACCTCAATGGAGTAGAGACGAGGTACAGTCAAGACACTCACTAGTTTAATACCCTGTGCAATATAGCAGTATACAATAGTATTGAAAAATAACTAGCAATGATAACAACAACTCGACCAGTGATATCACAACAAGGCAACATAAAACAACCAATGATATGCACAGTAAGACAATAAGATCACAATTTAATATCGCTCAACAATTAATAAATACAATTATACCCAGTTAAATCAAGTTCTTCAATTAAATATCCTTCACGTATAATTCTACCAATTAACTCTGTTTCAAATCTCTTTCCTTCAAATAAATATCTTTCAAATAAAGATTTTTTCATATAATACTTTCTAAATAAAAATCCTTCCAAATAAATATTTTGAATATAATTCTTCAGTTAAAAAGTCACCATGTGACACCTCATTTCATAATCATAAAAATACGGGTCTCAGCCCATTTTTATATTTTTCATAAACACGGGTCTCAACCCATTTTTCATATCTCCACGGCATTTTATGCCCATAATTAAATCATTATATTTCTCCGGCACATCATGCCCTCATTTCATATCTCAACTGCACGGATAACTCACGTGCCAAATATCATTATCATTTAATCACAGCACCTCGTGCCCACATTTCATATCACAACCACACGGACAATTCACATGCCAATATCCTCAATGTATATAAGATCCACATGATCAATTTATTTCCACTAAAGTGAGTTTAAAAGTTTTTAAATCAAGTAAGAAATCAACAAAGAATTGAATTTATTTTTAGAAATCATTTGGGTGAATAAAATAACTTTGCACTTATATTAAAGCATCAGATAAACTACTAGTTTGGTTGTAAAACTATTTAATTTAAAACATAATAATAATTCTTTTTATTTAAATCAACTCAATCATCGAAAATCAGTAAAAAAAACCAGAAATATACTTCTTCAGAGTCTTGTGCTAAAAAGCCAAAATCAACACAATACAACTAGGAGCACAAAACACATAATAATAAAGACAACTAGTACATCACGGAAAAAGACAAGAATTTACATATTAAATAAAACAAAATCACCCAAGGCAAGAACATGAATAAAGAAATATCAACAGGGCACTCCCGAGGTACCGCCTCGTAGTCCCAAACCATAAATAAATTCACAATATCTCATTTACTTATATCACCGCGGGAGCCTTCACATTAAATTTTAAAGAAATTATTTTCCCGAAATAGCATCCCGCATTTTAGCGACCCTTATCACACCGCATGGCTTCTAGTAGCTCCCCTACTAGCTACGCGTTTCGAGCCACCCTTATCTCACCGCATGCGTTTCAACACCATGACCTTATATCACCGCATGATTTTTAGTAGTTCCCCTACTAGCCACGTATTTCAAGCCACCCTTATCTCACCGCATGAGTATCAATATCACAATATTTCACAAATCGCACCTCAAGTGTCCAAATATCACAACATAATATAACTTGCACCTCAAGTGCCCAAATATTACAGCATTTCACAAATTACACATCAAGTGCTCCAATCTTACAACATATCACAGATTGCACATCAAGTGCTCAAATCTTACAACATATCACAAATTGCACATCAAGTGCTCCAATCTTACAACATATCACAAATTGCACATCAGGTGCTCAAATCTTACAACATATCACAAATTGCACATCAGGTTCTCAAATATTACAACTTGCCACAGAAATTAATAATACATTATTTTCTACAATAAGGAGCCCATGGATCGACCATAATGTGCACAAAAATCTTAACAAAATATCCGAAAGTGAACAACTCAACAAAATAATATTTCACATAAAAATCAAGGTGGCAATCACACCAAATCATCATATAAAAACAATTTCAACAAACAAGGATCTAGGCATGACAAGAGGATTTAATAATTGCCAATAATTTCCAATTTAATACATAAGGGCGTCTAAGGATTTTTAATCCATGAAATTTGCACATATAAACCAAGTAAGTACTTGTCACCTCGCGTACATGGTTTTCAATTACACAATTTGGCACATAAGACTTGATACTTAAGGGGTAATTCCCCCACTCGAGGTTAAGCAAGACACTTACCTCTTTGAAGTTATGCCGATATTCCAAAATCGCCTTCTTGCTTTAATTGACCTCCGGGCAGTTCAAATCTATCCAAAAATCGCCTTCTACCAAGCTCCAAATTAGATTTTGAGTTATGAACTCAAACCCCCATTTTTGGGACTTTTAATTCTGCCCAGATAGGCCTTCTTCGCGTTCGCGAAGCACAAAAAATGTGCTGCCCAGATTCCTTCGTCGCGTTCGCGATATCCTCATCGCGTTCGCGATGCATTCCGACCTCTGCCCTTCACATTCGCGATACACGAGTTGCGTTCGCGAAGGCTTAACGTCAGGCAGGCCCCCAACTCCCTTTCCTCTTCACGTTCGCGTCTACCCACTCGCGTTCGCGTAGGCTTTCCTCATCTCTTTCTTCGCGTTCGCGTCTTCTTCATCGCGTTCGCGATGGGCAAATCCCAGCTGTCCAAAATCCTTCTTTGTGAACGCGTGAGACCCTTCGCGTTCGTGAAGAACAATACCAGATATCAGTTTCAGCAGTTGCAAAACAAAGAGAAATGATCTGAAACCATCCCGGAACTCACCCGAACCCCCCGGGACCTCAACCAAACATACTATCAAGTCCCAAAAAATTATACGAATTTAGTCAAACTTTCAAATTACCTCAAACAACTCGAAAACCACGAGTTATACCCCAATTCAAAATCTATGAACTTTGAACTTTCAAATTCTATAACTTGTGCCGAAATACATCAAATTAATCCGGAATGACTTCAAATTTTGCACACAAGTCATAATTGACATTATGGACCTACTCCAACTTCTAGAATCGGATTTCGACCCCGATATCAAAAAGACCATTTCCGGTCCAATTCTCCAAAAATTTGACTTTCGCCATTTCAAGCCTAAATTGGCTACAGACCTCAGATTCACAGTCCGGATAAGATCCTAAGTCCAAAATCACCCAACGGAGCTAACGGAATAGACAGAACTCCATTCCGGAGTCGTCTTTACATAGTTCCAACTACAGATAAAATTCTAAGACTTAGACTAAGTGTCCCAAATCACTCTGAATCATCCGTAAATCAAACTCGACCACACACGTGGGTCATAATACATATTGCGAGGCTACTTGAGACCTTAAGCCACTGAACGGGGCGTAAATTCTTAAAATAACAAGTCGGGTCGTTACAAAAGAGATCAAGAAGAGTCTAACTCCGAGGAAAAAGGTGAGCTTTACTTTGAGGAATCAAGAATTGAACATCCGCCAACCAACTCCATCTTGTTAATGATGCCAAAAAAAATACGGAATTAGAGTCAACCGGTGTAATTGAAAATATGGTTGAGATTGACTCTAGTCCGGGGAAAAAGAGGATGTCAAAATCCGAGAAGAATTGCAATTTGGAGGTTTGATGTCACATTCCAAGCATTTTTCAAAATTGGAATTGTGTGATGATATGTGAATTGAACTACACGAGTCAATGAGGGATTACGAGGAGGAAAGGTAAAGGCCATACATCTTACAATTTGAGGGAACAAGAAGGTAAAATGACATTCCTCGCATGAAAGCCAAGAAATGCAAAATGAAGAAATTAAAGTTTGGCTTGATCATCAACTTACCACCCCCCACCGCTTGTGGTCACAAGCTTGATTCCAAATTAGGTGCCCAATACATATCGTCCAAGTGGCGAGAAAAGTGGTAAAGTTAATTTGCGTCGTGTCACGACGTTAAATGCGGTGCTTGATGGGAGGCAACCCATCATTTTTTAAAACTTTTAGTCGTTTTTGAAATTTTCTTTTTTAGAATATCTTAGTATATTATTTTTGACTAATCTTCCAAGTTTCACATTTTTTGGAGTTATTTTGAGCAGGTTGCGTGGTTCGGGCAGTCCAAACCAGTAGCTGATGAAAATTTCTAGAAATTATAGATAATCGTGATCGCATAAAAAGCGCGTGCGCAGAGAATGAAAATTTTCTATCGCTACGCGATCGCGTAAACAAAGAAGCGGTCGCGTCATTTTGGTAAATTTGTTCTACGCGATCGCATGAACTTTCACGCGATCGCGGTTAACAGGTAAGTTCTAAACCTTAAAATACTGGAAATAACAAAGAACGCCCACTTGGCCTCAAAACAAAGAAATGATTTTCTCATACTCCCCTAACCCCTGAAAACCATCTCCAATCCTCCTCTTGCTTCAATTCCATTTCAAAATTTTCACCCATCACTCTCAAGGTATGTGCATTTACCTCTTATCTCTTGGGTTTCTTTTTGTTTCTTCTGCTCCTTAGCTTAGTGTGAAATGATAAATGCCTAATTCTGCGATCGCGATTCATTGAAGCCCAGGCAGCAAAACAGTAGCTTCGTCATTTTTTATACTAAGGCCTTTTGATCTCTTTCTTTGGCCTAAATACATCCTAATACAATACTTTAAGTGTCCATATGGGTATTTAACATGTTTACTCCTTTTGTAGGTGCTTTGAGCTATAAAATAGATTCGGTACCAAATGAAAATGTTCAAGAATATATCGAACATGTTGCCGAAGAGGAGTACTTTGATCGGGACATATTCTCATCATTAAGATGTTCCCACCACTATGACAAACAACTGTGTAGAAGTATGATTAAAGAAAGAGGAATTCTCTTGACCGACCTTGAAGGTCGATGGCCCGAGTTCCATGAAAGATTAATATCGAGCGGATGGATTTGCTTTGCGGAAGAGCTAAGAACAGCCAATCATGAAGTGATAAGAGAATTTTATGCAAATGTTGTAGAGACCGACTTCTAGAATGATTTGGTTTTTACTATCAGAGGCAAACAAGTCCGCTTTGATCCAGAGCTGATAAATTCATATTACAATCTTCCCAATGTTGACAACCAGGTGTACAGGGATAGAGCTAAAAACTTGGGCTCACAGTGGTTTGTAGACCATTTGCACGGTGGAAAGATGCCGACCTGGATAAGAAATCACTCAAGGATCGAGTCTTCTGAATTCACTGTCGAGGCCAAAACTTTGCTCTCCATTATCTGTGCTTGAGTCATGCCTTCATGTAATGAGACCGAGGTGACACTTGAGAAGGCAAGGGTGATTTGCGCAATCATAGAGGGCAAACCAGTAAATGTGGGACATCTTATTATTGATCAGATTGCAGAGGTTATTACAGAGAGGACTAAGAGTTTATTCTTCCCATCCCTGATCACTCATTTATGCTATGAGGCTAGGGTGGAGAAGAGGCCTACAGAGAAGGAAAAGAACCCAGAGAGGCTTATTCATCCATTGCTAAGAAAGGGAGCAGGGAATGCACAGAAGAAAAGAAAGATTGATGTAGCATCTCCCTCATTTGGCCAGTGTCCTGACACTATCACTGAGATACCCGATTCTGCCATAGGGCCTTGTACTGCTATTGTACCACTTGATCAGGGACCTCTCACACTCAGGTATATTTCTCGCCAGGTCTATGGCATGGAGACATAGGTCCGCCAGCTTATAGCTGGTCTCCCTTATGGACCGTCTGGAGAGAGCACATCTGCAGGTCCAGCTGGCCAAGGAAAGGGTCCAACATTGTCAGATCTTGCTAAGGAGCAGCAGGCCATAAAATCCAAATTGGATAAGATTGAGCGGAGGCAGCGAAAGCAAAGAGAAAATAAAAAGAAGAAAAGCAAGTTCTTGACAAAGATGATGAACACCTTGAGGAAGTTTTGCGGATCAGATGACGACGACGAGGATGACTTAGAGCTCTCAGTTCCCAGTACCTCCAGCTCAGAGTGATGCTATTCAGGGAGCACCTCTTTCATTTTAGCTTGTTTTGTTTAGTTGCATTAGGGACAATGCAACACTTTAGGTTGGGGGTGGCTCATATATGATGGATGTATGTGGAGCATGATCACTTTTTGAGAACTTGTGTAGATTGGTTGACATTTATAGTTTATTAGTAATATTTTGTAGTTTAATTCTAGCATGTTAGCATTAGCATTTTCTTGTTAGTTTTTATTTTTCATAGTAGTAGTAATGAAACTCCTTGATTTTTCGTTATACTGCGGTTCTTTTCCAAGGAATTAATTTGTATTGAACTGGGTGACTTTTTCCTATGATGGATGGCGTGACAACTTTCTTAAAGGATTAGTCTTAATTAGTTTTTTTTTCTTTTTTAGGTAAATATTTTTTTTCTAGTTAGCTTAATAGCTAGTAGTGAATAAATTAGTTATTGGGTGTGATCTTTTGGCCACAAACCAACGTGTGGCTTGTTTGGTACCAACATAATTTAAACTATAGCATATGAAGTTTTGATCTTTAAAATAAAAAATGATTGAAGTGATAATCCTTGCTGTGAATTTTAGGCTCTATTTTTAGCTATTTGATTCATTAAATAGCCTTTTAGGCTATATGTGATTTTCTTTGGTTCATTGGTGTTAATTGGATTTTGGATTTATAAGTCACTCGAGTTTGCATGTATCATGTGTGGTAAGATTTGTATGAGTTCTTTTGCATTATTTGTAGTCTAGAACTTGTCTGGAATGTGCTTCAAGGCGAAATCCTAGATTAACTTGGTTTAGAAAATAATGTTAGGCCTTCCTTGGACCGTTATTGTGCTTTAAATTTTCTACCCTTGCATATTTTCCCTAGTCAACCCCTTTTGAGCATTTGAACTTTTTCTTTGGCAAATATGTTACAAGCTTTAACCCTTTGTTCTTTATTGACCTATTTTTGGCACCCTACATCCCTAAGTACTTTAAAAGTGTAAACATAGGCTAAAAGCCTAAGTTTGGGGGTAAAGGTTGGAAAAGTTGTGATGTGGAAGTTGCTTAAAAGATGAAAGGTAAAAAAAAACAAAATGATGAGTAAGAAAGAAGAAAAAAAGGAAGGAAAAATAAGGAGTTGTGAATAAAGAGAAGATTAAGTATGGAATGAAAAGTGAAGAAAGGGTGAAAAATATTTTTGAAGAAAGTGTGCTTTAATTGTTGCAAAGTGTAGTGCTTAGGGAGGTTTTGAGTCACTCTTATCCAAATTGTGCCCTACCTTAACCAAAACCTACATTACAAATCTTTTAAGTCCTACTTGATTTTGAACCAAGTGTGTCTACATTAGTGGAGAAATACATGAAGGGCAAGCATATGGCACTACTTTTGTGCATTTGAATATCTTTGTGAGAATGAGGGTTAATTCTTTCCATTTAATATCACATATGTGTTTAAATTACAATTTATAAGTTGGGATCTCTCTTAAGTGTAAGGGCACATGAAAATTCTTAGTTGTGAACTTAATCCAATCTCCAATTGGGAGGAATGAACAAAAGAAAATTGTTTGTGATAATGAGGCAAATTTTGAAGCTTTATTGTCATGACTTGGTTGCCACTTTGATTAATGTGGTGTTTGAGTACTTGAATTGAAATGAAAATTTTTGAGAAGTTGGTGATGCATATGCTTTAGATTAATTGTTGGTACCAACCAAAGTCACTAGATTGTGAAATGATGTTCGGTATGCCATTGAGCTTAATTGATGATTTTATTGAAGGATGTTCTTAGTTTTTAAATTGCTTGAGTACAAGCAATAGTTTATGTTTTGGGGTTTGATAAGTTGGTATTTTACCAACTTATCTCTTCTTGATACTTAATCTTTTAAATGATTTTGTAAAGAAACTAAGGCATTTATTGAGGTTTATTAGCATATATCAGGTATCAAGTGATTTAAAAGAGATACGGAAGAAACCAAGTCAAAATATGCTAAATTGAGGAAAAATGACTAATACCAGATAATGCTCTTTGCGATCGCGAACATTGACATGCGATCGTAGAAAGCCAGGAAATAATACATCGCGAACGCAGGGCAAAATCTGTGAACGCGAAGAAGATGCTGGTCAACTGCTCCCAAGTGCTCTATGCGAACGCGTGATTTGGTCTGCGATCGCAATGTTTACAGCATAACTCTTCGCGATCGCAGGCTTCTTTTCGCGATCGCGATTGACAAATCTGGGCAGTTCTAGAATTTTATGATTTTGACCCCAAACCATTTAATATACGACCTTGCTCATTTGTAAATTATCTTTGGCTTATTTTTCAGTTCCTGGGCTAGAAAAGACAAGTTTTGGAGCTAGGATTCTTGCACACACACTTAGGTCTTGAAGATTTGAAGCTTTTGGTTGAGAATTTCTTACTCATTTATGCTCATTTCTTCATTTTCTTGCTTTGTATTGAATATTTAAGTGTGTAGTATTTTTTCCAACACTTGAATCTTAGTTTATGAAAATATTCATATTTAAAGTGTGGATTAAATATTTTGTTGTGCTTATGTATTGAACGATTTTTATTTATTATGAAGTGGGTTATTGTTTCTTTAATTATTCTTGCTCTTTAATGTTTCCAAAGGGATTAGCTAACCCTAGAACTCGCCCATTAACTTCAAATTGATTTAGGAAAAGATAATTTGGGGTTGGGAAAGATTAATTAATAAGAACTTGAGGCTTTAACCCTCATTTTATAGATTCTACCTAGGGATAGGATTGAACTACTTTTAGCCATATTCGGGTGCTTAATCTCTTAATTATTTTAGGGGTAATTCAATTAGGGAGTCTTGTTAGTCTTCGGAAGAAGCTAATATAGAATTATTACCCGAGGCTAATTAAAATAAACTCGCTCATATTTGTAAAATCGTAAAATACATTGGATCGTTACTTAAGTGTAAATCCCGATGCATCCATGCTTGTAGCCATTGATTATTTTACTTACTTTCTAGGTTAGTTTACATTTTCGCATTTAGCTATAATATTTTCTCAACAACCATTCTAAGTATTTGGCATTGCATAATAAGTAATAATTCTTTTACATTCCTAATCACCTACATATTGTTCTCTGTTAGATTCGACCCCGACTCATAGTTGGGTAAATTATATTACATGCGACCGTGTCCATTTACTTTTTAGTAGTAGATTTGGACGTCATCACTATTGCACCATAGGTGTGAGGATCGCTGGGCAGCGAGGTTTTATAAAACGGGATTTTGGCTCATTTTTTACTTCATTTCATCCATGGGAGCCGATTTTGGAGCACTTTTGGAGTGCCATCTTCATCAACTATAATGGGGTAAGTGATTTCTTTACATTGTGAGTTAAATACATGGTTTTTACATGGATTCAAGCATGAAAATTTGTAGAAATTTGGGATTTTGATGAAAAATCTAGAAATTGGTATTCTTGGATTCTGATCACGAATTTAGGCATGAAATTGAGAATAAATTATATATTGGAGTTCGTAGTGCTATGGGTAGTGTTTGTCTTCAAAAATTTTTGGAATTTGAGCATGTGGGCCCGATGGTTGCTTTATCAATTTTTCAAGCGGAGATGAAAGTTGTTATAAATTGATTAATTATGAATATTAGAGTATATTTTGATTGGGTTGCATCTTATTTGACTAGTTTTGGATCGGCGGGCATCGGCTGGAGGTGTTAGAGAGGCTTTGGAGCCGGTTATGAAATTTCGGAGCGAGGTAAGTCTCCTGTCTAACTCTGTGAGGTGGAAACTACCCCTAGGGGTTGTATATTGATGTGTGCTACTTGTTAAAGGGGCTACATACGCGCGAGGTGACGAGAGCCCGTACGTAGTTATATTCATGTTATTGTCCGGGTAGGCTTAGGTTCACATCATGCTATAGCTGTATTATTTGAGCAGTCTCTCGCCTATTAAATTCCTCTGTTTTACATCACTACTTGAGGCTAGACTCGTTATTATAGAGATTTCACAAGTTCATGATTAGTCACCGAATAATTTTGCTCCTCTTACGGCATGTTTCCGCGATATATATACTTCATCGAAAGGTTTTTGTTAAAGAAATTACAACTCATACGTTTATTCGTGAGTGGGGTCAAGGACCCATCAAAGCTTCTTATTCTAATGGGATCGGGTCGTTCGCCTCAACAGGAATTTGTCTTTCACTTTTTATGGGATCGGGTCGTTCGTCTCGGTAGGATTTATGTACCACATTCTCATGGGAGCGGGCCGTTCGCTTCGGCATATTAATTGATTTATCATATGGTTCGGGCCGTTCTACCCTCGGTAGTGCACATTTTTATTATTATGTTGGATCGGGTCGTACGTCTCGGCATTTTCTGTATCACATTCTAATGAAATCGTGCGTAAAACTTGGCAAGAAACCAATGTATCTATAAATTCCGGATTTGAATTATGGTAACCACTTGATGAGTTTCACTATACCTATATATATGCTCCGGTTAAGGAGGAAATTTCTAATGAAGAGCTTGAGTTCCTCGTAAAGAGAGGAGATTTGTGCCACGTGATCTATATTTGTCTATTTCACTTACTTACTTTGCCTCATGATTGCTATCTCTTTAATGTACCTTATGTTGTTGGACCATTAGTGAGTGTCGATGTCGACCCCTCGTCACTACTTCTCTGGAGTTAGGCTAGATACTTATTGGGTACACATTGCTTACGTACTCATACTACACTTGCTGCACATTTTGGTGCAGGTACATATATGTCTAGAGGCCATGTGAGAGCAGTGGTGTGTATACATGTGGGGACCTAGGTGAGGTGCATTTCATTTGTCGACCCGCAGCCAGCAGAGTCTCCTTCAGAGTATTTACATTTTTTTCGTCTAATTTGTATTTCGGACAGTTGCTGTATTTTATTTTATATTCCTAGTTAATGCTCATGCACTTGTGACATCGGGTTTTGGGATGATTATGGGTTGTTCTGTATTTAATTTGTTAAAAGTATTCAATAAATTATGATAAATCAAGTTAGGGACTTTTAAATTTAATTTCGGGCATACACCCGAGTCCCAAATCATGATACGGACCCACCTGGACTGTCAAAATACTGATCCGGATCCGTTTACTCAAAACACTAACCGAAGTCAACTCAAATGAGTTTTAAGGTACGATTTCACTTTTTCATCAAATTTCTCAATTAAACATTCTGGAAAAAGGACACGAAATGCGCACACAAATCGAAAAAGGCCAAACGGAGCTATTCGAGGTCTCGGAATACAGAAACAAAAAGTAAAACTATAAATGACCTATCGGATCATCACAATGATACTAATACTTTTTTAGATAGGGTTTTAGATATAATGAAATTATTGTTTGTTAGAAGAATATATGTAATCTTAGATAGGGCTTAAGGGGTCGTTCGGAGGGAAACAAGTTATTTTACTAAATAACGGGATTATTTAGTAAATATATTTTTATTGCAAGATGTTTGATTTATTGAGCTAAAAATAAAATATACAGGGTGTAACATAAATATGTGTTTGGTGTACACTAAATAATTTGGGATAAAACTTTTTCAATTTTAATCTTGTTTAAAAGATTGGGGGAAGAGCCCAGGAGAAGGTATCTTTGTCATTTTAGTATTTATCTCGGGATTACCGGAACTATTAATTCCGAGATTATTATCCCACCGCCAATGTGGGATAGAATAATACTCAATTGTGGGATTAATCCCGAGATTGGTAATATCGAATTCAAAAATTCAACCAAACGCAGAATAAAATAATTATATATCTAATCTCGAGATTATGCTCTCTTATCCCATATGTCAAACGACTCCTAAATGTATTATTCCGTGATATTTCAAGATTTTAGGACAAACAAAAAATAGGTTTTTTCCTCGTCTTCCCCTTATTATTTTGGGCTTAATGGCTAAGTCAGAAAAGAATTGGATCCTATGAAATGGGCAAAGCCCTTGAATTATTTAAAGTCAGTGGAATCTAAGGGTGTAATTGGGAGACATTAAGATATTCATGTCCAGTTTTGTCTTATTATTGGGCCCTTGGTAGCTTCAAACTAACCAACTACACCCATTCATATAATAAATAAGTTCAATCAAGGACATAATTAGACAGCATGTGTGATCGAATTCAAGGGAATATTTGATTTTTAGTCTATTATAAATGTCATTTTAGTTATATAATATTTTCACAAGAGATCAGTATAAAATAACATCGAAGATCGTTGTCGTGTATGATCATTTTCTTTCTTCTCAGATTTACTGTCCAAGATTTGTATCAATATGGTAATGAAGAATGAACTTAAATATAATTATAATGCAAGCACTTAAACTTAAAATACCCGGCGAATATATAATATATATATATAGTCCATGTATAATATATATATGTATAATCGTATATAATTATAGTATAATTTATGTATACTGGCTGAAAAAAGTAAACAGTGAATTCGACCGCCTATTTATGTAAAAATGAGTGATTTTTAGAGAAAAACATTTTATTCTAAATCGGCACACATTTGCGACAAGATAGTTGGGATGCTATGATACTCTTGCATTTAGTAACTGAAAATTTTGAATTCATCTCCGCTTAATGAATACAAAATACTAAATAAAGTTTTGGTTAATTCAAGATCCTAAACAAAAATCTTGGTAAAATTTTATGGTATGTGATTACTTTTTCTTTGAAGTTGGCAAGTGCAAAGCCGCAACAGAATTTATGAGTTCGGTAAAATTTAATAGATTTGGCTCAAACTCTTTATTTGTATTTAGAAATTCACTTAACCCAACAAATAACACAAATTATATTCATAACTTATAAACTTAAAATTGTCGATCTGTCCACGGACTGTTTGTCCATAAAACTGATCGATAACACATGAACACAATAGATAAGTAGTCCCACAAAACCAAAAGTCATGGACCAATCTTGATTCCTCCCTTGTTGTGGAACTTGTTAGTGAAAAGGCAATATGACCTAAAAACTTAGGGGAGCAGATAGGACTTGTAGGAGAACAATGGCCATGGAATTTGACTTTAAATATAAGTGGTGCAAACTAAAAGAAAGCAACAAAACGTGTCTCGTTTTCTGTATTCTGATTCATTAAAATCTGAGTAACATACAAGGGGGAAGAGCAAAAGTGGGGTTCCATCTACAACTGTCAAATTGTGATTGGTTGAAAAAAACTTGGTTAGGACCAATTGGTTCAAAGCGTTGGTACCCCACAAATTGAATCATAAGCTATGAGACTTTCCTCATTGTGGGCTTTCATGGCACTTAGATATGAAACAACTCTATCACTTCTAAATTGATTCTTGGATTATTATCACTTTTAGTCCGTACCAGAAACTATTTATATTCGTTAATCAAAAAAGTATATAAAATTTATATAATTTTTGTATATAACATACATAATTAATGTATATATACAAAAGATATATAAAAAATATACATTTTATTTTACTATTATTTTAAAAACGGCTATATAGTGTCATTTTCCCTTTTCCAAGATAGCTATGGATATTTTTTATCATCCTTATAATAATCAAAGATCACTGCATAGATCAAGAATACTATGAAAGTGAGGTAAGATACTAATCCACATCTTGTTTATCATTGCAGACGCGTTTCAAATTAAACTGAGGTTAGATCAGAAGCAGAGCTAGCCTGTTAAGTGCTTTAAAGGATCATTAGAGTAAACACAAATTATGGTCCGATGGACCTATTTATAGAATGCAAATCCCAATTGAGTTTCAATATGTTATCACACTAGGAACTAAAGGAATCCATTATATTTTTATGATAACAAAAAAAAAGACATGTTTTTATTCATAGTTATACTAATCTCAGTGTATAAGATCCATTCAGATAAAAATACTAGATTTCTTTCCTCATATGGGTTTTAATTGGACTAAAGTTCTTATCATGTTATAGCAATCTCTGGGTCCCTTCGTTCTCCTCATAAGAAAATCTTTCACTAAGTTAATTAATAACAGAATGTTTGCAATAAATGTTCGAGATATAAAAGATTAATTGTAATAACAAAATAGAAGAAAAGTTATTTTATTAGTCAATCGTGAGTATAATTCGGTTTGTTTCCTTGGTTCTCTTCTCAGAATTATTCTCCACAAGAAGTGTCGGCCGCATTTCAAATTGATTCTGAGGAAGAATGTCTCCTGATCAATTCGACTTAATTTGAGAAAGATATTATTTTATGTCATGGTCTTTTTTTGAATATCCCAGAAGTTTATGAAATTTTCGATATGTTTCATCGAGGGACCATGTACCCTTTTATATAGGAATGAACTAGGATTTAGGGTAAAGTAGCCTGCAACAAACTTTTAATGGACTTTTGGGGTTGAAAACCATGAATTAGACTTGTCTTGTAAAGGCTCAACCTAATAGACTTGATCCATAAAATTACATGTCTATAGACTATAATGAAAACAAAAGATTGATAAATAGGAGGATAATAACAAAACCATACTAACCAATCAAATGGATATAGCCAGATCATCTAGCAAAGTCAATATTTTGGAATTATGAATATTGAAAATAAAAAGTGGAGTTGTCAAAATCGCATCATGTTGATTAATTTATGTGTTAATTAATATATCAAAGAAAATAACAAAATTTTAAGGGTATGGGATGGTGACACTGCAAGTCACTTGCTGAAAGCTCCATGCAAGTCGATCAGATGAAGATGAAAAGGCCAGAAAAATTTGAAAGGGACCTTCAAAAAATTAAATTCATATGAAAATATTATATAATATTTTTTTTGGTTACTTTTATACAACATGATACATGCTAAAAATTGCCAATTCAATGACTGCAAGAAAGAAGTGTCATGATCATATCTCAAGACTGCCATTCTCAACATTTGTTTTTGCTAGAAAACGAAAATTTTATTAAAGACAGGAAAGTTAACAAAGTACAGTAGTTGGAACTGAACGAAGAGATTCAGTTCCTATTACATCAAAATCTAAATGCGGTAAAGTAAAGTTGGAGGGGGGGGGGGGGGGGGTTGTCAAAAACTAGTACATGTTGGGAAGTTGAGTCATCTAATGTTTTCCAAATTTTGCCATAGCATCCGCCACTCCATTACTCTCCCGAAATGTGTGGTAGAGCTGCTGCACTACGACTTTATGTAGCATCAACCTGCATGCAGTAAAAAGGTGTGAGTATTTTAAATTTCATGTAGGGGAATTGCATTTGCTTCGCTTCATCGGAACAACATATAATTTCATAAATTCTACTTACAGTCTTTAAAGTCAGAGGCGGATCCAAGATTTTGGCAGGATGGGTGCATTATTAAGAAAAAGTGGATCCAGAATATAAATTTTACGAGTTCAACATTTAATTCTTACGATTGTGTACCCATTGCACTTTTGGAATTATAAGTTCAGTTTTTTTTTAAATAGTAATTTTCTTACATCTATATCTATTTTCCATATTGAAAATATTGAGATCAATTGAACTCATTGACTATATGCTATATCATACACTCTGCTACTAGTTTTAATATACACATTTTGTTTAATCATATAAGATTTTACAGCGACAAGGAAAAACAACAAGATTGACATAAGATTTGAACTCACAACCTCACCTAGAGAGGTACACTCAATAATCATCACATCATATAATACTTTGAGTATGGGTGCACACACATATATTTAAATATTTTTAAAAAATATAATATTACTATACATGATTTAGGGCGGGAAACATGGGTTGGAACCCCTAGATGCGCCCTAAAGCGCCAGTATCTCCGCTTGTAGTACATTCGTATACGGAAGGTACTTTGTAAAGCCATATATCCATGTACCATTTGTATCGTTGAAGACATTTACAATACTTAGCTTCTGCAAATGTTACTACTTTCCCTTCAAAATATTAATTATTTTAGCAAATTAAATTTATTTTAAAATATTTGACGATTTAAAAGTCCAGCAGATCTCTATTACCTAATTGAGATGTTTAAGGTGAGATAATATGACAGTTCAAACAATTATTTTTATGATTAATGCAATTAAATATTTTTCTTACTAGGTGAGTAAAAACTTTAAAATAGATCAAAGAAAATAGTTTGTCATTCACGTAAATGTGTCATTAATTTTCTTTTACCTTTTACATCTCCATTTTCACTTTGGCAATGCTGCTACCACGTATGTGGTGACATTGGACTTTAAATAAAATTTAATGTATTTGCTTAATACTAGTATATGGGACCTTTACATATCTTTAGTGGCCCTAAAACGTACGTGCGTTGAGTGGTGAAATTAGATGCTTTAATCCAACATATGTGCCCAACACTAAAGTATGGGACCTTCACCTCTCTCTCTTTTGTGGCCCTAATTAAGCTATTGCTTGTGTTTGGAAAAATGCGATCTGAATCCGATGCACATTATATTCAACATTTTAAGTTTATAGATGCGAAATATTATCTTATACTTCACTATTTTGTGGTAATGAATGGTTATAATTGTGTGTATATATTACATATTATACCCGGCATACCTCGAGGCAGAGTCAAAATTTTAAGTTTATGGGTTCGGGGTTCTAATCGTTTTTAAACTACTGGATTCTAAATTAATAATTTATATATATTCAATAAAAATTTTAAGATAAATACATAATTTAGACCAAAACTACTAGCAACGCTATCGATTCAAATATCTATAGTGATGACTTGATTATGGCCTTAGCTATCATGCAATTTATGGGCTCACGTGAACCAATAATTTCTATCCAAAATTTTGTATACTTATTTATTAAGAAATGCACAATATTTCTATAAATATTTGACTGTGAACTCAATTATTATTATATATTAATTTAAGTTTGCTATAGTTAACCATATAAACTTCAAATTTTAAATCCATCTCTGAATATGAGGTTAAACTGACATTATGCATCACTTAAGGAAAAGAAGAATTTTAGCTTCACCCACATTTCAAGGGAGATTCACACACATTTCAAGGTTTTAGAAGAATTACATAAAATTTATGATCAATTTTTGAAACTTTTTACCCTCTTCAATTAATTATTTGAAAAAAGAATGTAGTTTCAAAAGGGACAAGAAAAAAAGAAAATCTAAAAAGAGCTGAATCTTGGATGATTTTTACCTTTTTTGGTGGGTCAAACTAGAGGAACCCCACAATAATTATTAAGAAAGCTAATCTCCCAAAAATGCATGCTTAGCACTTTATCTTCTCCAAGTAAATGACAATCAATAAGACAAGACTTTTGTCTAATTATTGAAATTAATCACTGAGTGAAATCCACTACTGTTTTTACAGCTTTTGACCAAATAATCCTTCAAGAATGCCTTTCTAATTTCGTCTTCCTTCCATTTGCTTAAGAATGCTGATATTGTACATGTTATTTATTGGAGTTTAACTTCTATATATACTCTTAACAATATAAAAAATAATTAAACAGAGAGGTCACTTTAAATCCTTTATAGGTAATTTTTTATAGGGAAAAGGGCCAAATATACCCCTCTACTTTGATATATTGTTCATATTTACCATCCGTTATACTATCGGGTCAAATCTAGCCTCACCGTTAGCAAAGTTTTTAAATTTACCCTCTAAGCTAACGGAAAGCCCCAAATCCCTTCTATTTACTCCAATTCTTCCTCACAAATCAATCATCTCCTTCGTGTTATCCACCAGAGAAGAATAAAGGTTCATATTACAGAAATAGAAGTGTGGAGTTACATCATAATTATTCTCCTTGTCTTTGGTTATGCTCAAACTATAAATGAAAGGCAAAATTCACAGTTTACGGGTATGTCTCTAACGGAATGAGGATGAGTGAAATACCGTAGATAATTTGGAAGAGATTTATTTGATTCTTCCGGTGGTCGAAATGTATTTGTTTATGAAGTTATTACCAATATTTATTATTTTTTATGGACTAGGCATAACAAGGCCATAGGTATCCATGTAGATGCATTCCCTTTCGGATTTGAATTTAGCATGTTATTTGATGCAAATTTTGATGCGCAAGCACTTCTGCATGAAATTGTGACATATGATTCTTTAGTATTGTCTAAGAAATCCTAAATTAAATGACTATTTAAATTTATGTCCAGCTTCAAAATAACATTTCAAAGGAATATTTACTGGTGTTCTCATGCCTGGAGTTGGCGAGTTTGTTAAGTCTTCCTGCTCTAAATAATCAAGTGGAACAAGAAATCAACTTGTCGAGGATATTTTCTTCTCTGGTAGAGCACGCGTAGGGATAAGTAATTTGTGAGAAAAAATTATAGTAAATTGAAGGAATTTGGGATTTTGGGGCTTTCCATTAGATTAGAGGGTAAATTTGAAAACTTTATTAACGATGAGGGTAAATTTGACCCAATTGTATAACGGAGGATAAATATGAATAATATATCAAAGTAGATGGATATATTTGGCTATTTTCCCTTTTTTATAATAAGCATACATATGCAACCTAAAAACGGGATAAATAACACTACAACAAGTAAAACTATATAAATAGTATAATCATCTTTGACATTTTTAATGTATATAGAATAAATCACATCTATTTTTGTTACTCTAAACTTGTTGGCTCACAATATTATCAATTCATTCAACTAATTCGTTAATGACAAGACACAAATTCGATGATTTGAACTACCTTTTGTCAGGCCATAATCACTTCAACCAAAACCGTAACATGGTTTTTTCCAGCCTTACATAAACTCCTTTTTTTCTCCTTTCAAATATTGGAGGACCCAAACTAAAGGTGCCAGAGACAAAGTGTCTGAAACTGAACTATGCATCACAATAGGAAAAAAAACAAAGGATAGTCCCTCCTCTACTCTTGAATAAGAAGCTCGCGCCCAACTTGATTATTTCAGCAGCTACTTGTTATTTCCGATTGAAATATATAGGAGCGAGTAGATTTGTCCGTCAAAATTTTGGTAGATATATAAAAAGAAATCACCTAATATAATTTGTGTTTGTTGCAAAAAAAGATATTCTCCCATTCTTGTGACATTGAAAAGTTGAAATTAAACATCAATTATAAGAATTTGTTTTTCTTCTTCTTTTTTTGTATTTTGGTGGGGAGTCTAGGGAAGAAAAAGATCATGGTACACACCCTTGCTAAGACTATACTTGAAAGTTAAAAGCTAATATCCCACTAAAATAAAAGGCTTATGAGAATCCAAAGATAAACAGGTTTATGCCCCCCATAATGCTTACACCAACTTCTGGATTTCAAAGCATGAGAGAAGGAGAAAAAAGCTTATTTCATTCTACCCCACTCTTTCAATCCCTACTCTATTTACTAAAGCACAAATAGCATCATCAAGTGGGTTGCCCTTTAAAAATAAATTGAAAAATGGATAAATAAACATAAAATAAACAAAAGGGGGAAAAGAATATTTATAATGTACCTTCATAGTGTCTAAATTCTATGAACAGTAACAACAACTATGTATATGCCTAGTTCCTAAATAAGTTGGTGTCAGTTATATGAATCTATTCATGTTATCATCATATATATATATATATATATATATATATATATATAAATTTTGATTTTTAGTTATATTTAATATGATGATAACATGAATAGATTCATATAGCTGACACCAACTTATTTAGGAACTAGGCATATACATAGTTGTTGTTATTGTTGTTGTTGTAGAATTTAAGTTCTATGACGTAAAAAAAATAACAACCATATCTTTTTTTTTATTCACGTAGATATTATATATAAAAATCCCAAAGTGGGTCCAATCTTACAACTTGTCCAAATAAATGAAAATTAATTAGAAAATAAAAAGAAAGGAAATGGCTAGTACTAACAATTACATTATAGCAGTAACCGAATGAAAAATACAAGTTACAATATCTTTATAAGCTAATTACATGTAAATATCTATGGTGATTTATTAGTTTTAACATATATAAAGATAATAACTAACATGATATTATAAACTATACTGATAATTTTAAAATATTTACACTTGTCAGTATATATAAGGACATATTCTACCTTCATAGCTCAATGCATTACTATATAAAAAGTTCACTCTATCAGCCATTACTCTCAATAATTTTGAAAGCAAACCCCTCCCTCGTGTTCCTTCTACAACAACCCTAAAACCCCTCCTGCTTTCTCTTCACAACCACACAAATTGATCTCTCATTTCAACATCCTACATATATACTTACTTCTTTCTACTTTAAATACATTTAACTCTCCAATCTTTTCTATCTTCAACTTCTCAATTTCCTTTGATATATATACCTTTTCAAGTCATGTCCATCACTGGAATACATCCTGAAACTACTGAAAAAATGTCCAAGAAAATTATCCAATGGAGAAATAATGATTCAGGAGAGATTGATGTGTTTGAGGCAGCAAAGTATTTCTCAGGTGCAAATGAAGAATATTACAACAACAACAACAACAACAACAACAAGCATCAAAGTTTAAGAGGTGGAAGAATGAGTTTTGACATGCCTATAATGAGAAATTCATCACTTCTTCCTACACAAACTACTACTTATATTATGGAAAAACCAATGATCAAAAATAAAGATCAAAAGAAATACAAGCAACCAAGTTCTCCAGGTGGTAGACTTGCTAGTTTCTTGAATTCTCTCTTCAACCAAACATCATCCAAGAAAAAGAAATCATCAAAATCTTCAGCACAATCTTTGAAAGATGAAGATGAAAGTCCAAGTGGAAGAAGGAAAAGAAGAAGTAGTATAAGTCATTTTAGCTTTAGAAGCTCAAGCATTACTACTACTACTACTAATAGTAGTGATTCAAAGTCCATTTACTCTTCATCAAATTCTGGTTTTAGAACTCCACCTCCTTATACTCCTACTCCTACAAAATCATATAAAGATTTTAGAAGCTTTTCAGATCAACAACAAGTAGTAAAGTATAAGCAAGCTGCAGCTTTACAACAAGAAGTATGTGGTGACAAGAAAAGCACAGATTATTCTTGGTTGGATGAGAAGTTAAAGTTGAGCAAAAATAATGGTGAAAGGTATATTAAGAGCACAAATAGTGGATTGTCATATGAGAAAAGCAAGACATATAACAAGGTTGTTGATGTTGATGATGATGATGGTGCAGATAGTGATTCAAGTTCTGATTTGTTTGATTTACCAAATATTGACTTGGATTTCTATTCATCAAGTGGTTTGCCAGTTTATGAGACTACACATATGGATAATGTCAAGAGGGGTGCAACAATTTCCAGTGGCCCAATTTGAAGGGAAGTCTTGGCACAAAGGAAAAAATGGCAACGAGTTGGTTACAGTTTAAGCCGTGAAATAAATCTCTTTCAAAGTACAAAATCAGGCCGCGTGCAACAGACTCGATCTGGTCCGACCTATTCCCTAACCCTGCGCATAGCAGGAGCTTAGCAATCCCTTTTTTTTTTTTTTTTTTTTTGGCCTTTTATTCATTTCCATCTCCTTCACAAAATATTCACATTGAGCTTTTCCTCTTCTTTTTTTTGTGACTGATGTTAGGAGCCATGAAAAAGGAAGTCTTGATTTTCTTTGTCAGGATATGGGCATAGATCTGCCTTTTTTTCTTTTTTTGTGCTCCTTTAGAAGTTTTTGCAAAGCTTTTTACTGTATGTACAGTTTGGAATGTCTTGTTTGCCTTGACTTTTAGTGCTTTACTTTGTATAGCTATTATATATATGAAATGGGAATGGACTCTGGAGTGTAAGCACATCATATGTCCACCACTATAACAGCTTTGATATCATTATGCATGATTATTGATATATATTTCCAATCTCATGATGGAAAATCCAACCATAGTCATAATAACATTATGGAATATAAATCATATTTTCTTTGACTTTTGTAATAAGCATTACCAGATGAGACTTCTGATTCATATTATGAAAACTTGATATCATTAGCTGTTTCCTATAATAATTAAGTAACAAACCATCCTTTTTGAAGTATTATATCATCCAATTAGATGATACATAAAATATTGGATGAAATCACTTATAAGATAATTAAGGTAAATTTTTATGATAATAAAAAAATTTATGATAAAGGATGATAATATTTCACAAGTGTTACCAAAAAACAATTATGATAATATTAGTTAGTAACATTAAAAACAATAATTGTAATTAAGTTAACCTACATTGATTGTATAAAATCCTTATACTATCAATACATATAATTTAAATCCTTAAGTATATATCAGATGAGCTTAATTAACTGGTAAAAAATTTCTCTTATTGGATTAGTACAGTAGATTTAGCATTTGAAGAAATTCCCCCTCCCTATCTTGTGCTCTCTCTCTTCTCCCACCCCTCCCGAAAATAGTTTAATTTTTATCCACTATAGTATAAAGAATAAAAGGTAGAATTAATGTATGACTAACTCAAATAATATTCTGCATGCAATATATAATTTCTAATTCTTGATTAATTTCATTTCTTCTGTCCAAAGGATACAATCTAGGTAAACAAAATTGGGAGGTGACGGAGATAAGTTATATAATTTCTACAATATTAATGTAATCAGTTATAGCAAGTTAATTATTACTCGAATTTCATGTCTAATGGCGCAAAAAAAACCGTATTAAACAAATATTACTGTAAAAAAAAAAAAAGAAAGAAAAAGAGGGCAGCCTGCACTAAGCTCTCTTTATGTGCAAGGTCCGGAGAAGGACCGGACTACAAGGGTCTAATGTATGCAGGCATACCCTGCATTTCTGTAAGAAACTGTTTTCACGGCTCGAACCCGTGACCTCTTGATCATGATAACAATTTTACAAGTTATTGCACAATATCTTAAATTCAATTAAAAAGGATGGGTATGTGTACGGACAAAAGCATATCACTATATATAATGATAAATAAAACTTCTATGTTAAATCAATAATAATTAGAGTATGTTAGATGTAATACCACACCACTTTGTCTAATCAAAGACACAAAGCACTATAAAAATCATGCAAATCTATTCCAAAATTCGAGTTAGGAACACATTAATAAAGACAAAGAATCTAGGCCCAACCTTGATTTATTTATGCATGAAAATGACCCAGAATCTAAAGCATGCTACATAATATAAACATAAAGAAGAGAGACAATTAAACATAACAAATCAAAGAGAAGGGCGATTTATGTTCTTGTGATTATTATAAAGGTCAAAAAAGGGTCCAAAAACTAATGACTAATTAAATATGATTTTTTTGACAAATGTAAAGCTAAAGGACTAGATTTTTATAAATATTGGCAATAATCGTCTAAAATAAAGTAGATAGCACGTCTCATATATTTTTTGTGTGTGCGAGCGTTATTTAAATATTTCCTCTATGTGTCTGCATTACATATACTTAATATTTTTTTCATTACTAAAATAATTGCAACTTTTCACTTCCCGAGTATCAAAATGAATTTTTGACTAATATTTCAATTATTTTCTTTCACTGTTTAAATATATGTGATTAAAATTACAACTAATAGTAGTACTTTTCATATGTTTTGAACATCTAGAATTTAATATCGAAATTAAATTAGTTTCATTCCAATTGATCAAAAATATATCATCAATAAGCGAAGAAAGTCCAAAGAAACTAGGACGGATGGAGTATTAGAATGTGCCAAAGTTAAAAAAATATGGCAATTTATCAAACTTGTCGCCATTTTTATTTACTAAATCTAGTTATAAAAAATAAAAATAAAAAACAAGAGGGGTTATTGGCATCTAAAAACTTCGGTAAAAAATCCATATATACTTGCAATTATTTTCAAGAACCCGTTTCAATCTTTATGAACAATGATAAATTTATATTGAATGTAACAGTACTCCCATGACCGCCGAATCCTGAATCCACCTCTGAGGATAGCCATATTTGGGAATTTTTATTAGATGTTATCACTTTGAAAATTGTTTTGCACAATCTTCTTGTAACTTTATAGAGTTGTAAGTAAAGGAATAAGAAATCTTAGTAGTCAGAGTTTGCTGACTATTTAAATTTTTACCTTAGGTAAAGGTCGATTCCCCACCTTATATTTCCCTCCTTATTTCCCCTTTCTCCTTGCTCTTCCCTCTATGTATAGAAAAATATTTAATCAAAGAATTTGTCTACATTATCAAGTCAAATGGGGGCAAAGATATGGCATTGATTGAGTCATTCTTGCTCTTTATTAGAAGCAGAGTTCTAACATTTATGTAAAAATCTTTTTACACTATCAAGTTATTTAAAATTTAATTATGTAATATTTATCGTGAAATGATATGCAAATGGGTTTAACATTTAGAATTGTACCATTGAACCAATTACACTTTTAAAATTATGAATTGAAAATTTAATTATTTTTTACACATATATTTATACTTTAAGTCAAAAATACTGAGTTAAGTTGACCCGTTACCTACGATAAACAATAAAAATGGGCCAAAAAGAATGGACCAATTAGAAATGAATGAATTCAATCCACATAGCCATCGTTCAACCCATTCTCTAACTAAAAATGGGTCAATGCACGTTAAAATTAAGAAGGGATCTTCACACATATAGTCGGTCATATTTACTGTTTACTTTTTCTAGTCATATACATAAATTACATATTAAATATACATAATTATATATATATATATATATATATATATATATATATATATAATACATAAATTATGCATATATTATACTTCCACCGATTATTTTTAGTTTAAGCGATTGAGTAAGCGATTATTTGGGTTAACTTTTCAATGGAAGAATTTGACCCCAAAAAGTGTGTGTAATCCCCGTTCTCTATGCTCCCTACAAGAAGCCCAACAATGTGTATCTTTTTGTTTAATTGTTGTCTGTTGAAACGGGAAAAAGGAAAAGAAACAAAATCTTTCATCATTATGGGATTTTCTTTTTAATTTTTATCCGACGTTCGGTATTCACATAAGATCCTTTTAAATTCATATTCGCGTATGAAAGTCCTATATTATGGTGTAAAATGCTTTCTAATAACGGCGATTTCACACTCGGGACTCGAACTTGAGACTATAATTGATAATAAATGAGTACTTATCACTCCACTACGGTCCTCGACGGTGGTCATTATGGATTTGGTTAGTCTTGGAAATGATCTAAAGACTTTAGTAAGTTCATAAGCTGTAAAAGTGTAGTTTCTTCATTTACTCTTCACAAAGAAGACTTTTTTTTCTGTTCAGATTTATTTATTCTTAAGGGGTGGTTGTGGTTGAAGTGAACTTTAAATATTATTTTTTTATCCCATCCAAAAGCTATCATACATGTGTCAAGATTTGCTTTGCTATTTTATTACTATAGTATAGAGACAAATCATTGATTAAGGTATTTGGTTAGAACAATGTTGCTTCATGTCTATAAAAGCAGTTTTTGATGAGACATAACTGTCCAAAATACAACCAGTAACTCATAATTTGATAAATATCTACCATTGCATGAATTTTAACATATGGAATTTGATAAACCAGTTAGTGTTATAGGAGAATATATTAATATAACATTTGATTTCTAGATAAAGGTTATATTAGAATTGTCCATAATTTTAAACCCTGTGAAAATTATTTTGCACCTTATGAAAAGCTGATATATTGATGATTTGTTGAGTAAATTTTTGCAGATGTGCGACTTTACAACCCCTTAAGAAGCTACGCCAAATTGTTATTAGATTGATGAATTGGTAATATTACCAAGAAATTTGTTGGTATTTCCTTATTGTATCATTAGTGCGTGTATATATATATATATATATATATATATATATATATATATATATATATAAGGCAAAAATAAAAGGGTTCTTTAATATATATATTGCTTACTTATAGATGTAATTAACGACTAACTGATACACTGGCATACTTTGAAATGTCTAATGGTTAGTCACTTAAAAGTTAGCGTTATAAGCCTTATTATACAGCAGACGGAATATATATATATATATATATATATATATATATATATATATATATATATATAATATAAGAAAATTAATTATTATTATTTTCTTGTACATATACTGTGTTTATTACTATGCTCAAACATATTACTCTATATTATGAACGGTGATGCATAATAACATTTAAACTTTACAAATAGTTATTGACATTATTTAAAATCGCTTTGACAACTTCGCTCTTTAAGTTTTCGTCCTCGCTTCTTCATTCTAGATGCATTCTCATGATGTACTTTCTCCATACTAATTTATTGATTTTAGCACTTAATTGAATATATGCAAAGCACCCCAGTACACAAGACATCTCGCATTCAATCATATAGGATCCGGGGAATGGCCGCAACCTAATGGGTATGATATAAACAACTTTTCCTAATACAATCATTAACGACTGTTTTCACTACTCGAACCTCGTGACCTATAAGTCACACGGAGACAATTTTACTGCTGCTCCAAGGTTCCCTTTTATTTAATTGAATACATTTATGGGATAAATCAATTCTTTAAGATTAAAGGAAAATTAATCAAAATTACCATATAAGTAATCTTATGAAAAAAAAAATGCATTAAAACCTTAGCCAACTATCAATTTCTTAACTCTCACAAGAGTAAAAAAGGAATAGTCATTTTAGGACAGATGTAAGGATCTCAAGTAAGTAAAAATTGAACAATCATTTTGAGACAGATGGATGGACAATCATTTTTACTAACATTTCAAAGAAGGAATATTCTTCAACTACTCCCTTTTTATGCCAAAAGAAGAAAATCACAACTTCCTTAATCTCCTATATATTTCTTTTCTACTCAACCAAACCCAAGAATAGGTGGCCAATATAGAAATATCATCAAATGTCTTTCTTTTTCAAGTAACTTGAAATCCTAACAGCAAATCAAACTATTACCCTATAGAAAGAAAGTGAAATTTAACATAGAAAAATGTAATAAAATATACAAGCCTATGTGACCTTCCAACTTTGATGTATAATTAGGTCTCTACTTAATATTAAATTGGAGCAAAGTATAAGCGTGGCATATAATTGAAAGGTTGAGTGTCAAAGGCAATAGTAAAGATCAGTTGCATCAATTTTCAACACTCTATAGAGTATTAGAGTCTAGTGATTAGACACACCTAACTACCTACATTTAGTAATAATTTATTCTTTTGCCCCTTTGCTAGCAGTAATAATTTAATCTTTAATATCAATTATCACCTAAAAATGGAAACACATGCTTTTGAATTTTATTTCTTTTTTAAAAAAGAAATGCTCTCTCACACACACGCACACACTTAGAGGCGGGGACGGCGCTATAAGGAATAAATTTTGCTTAGAGCTTATATTTATATTAGATATATATTATTTTGAATATAAATTTATTGCTTAAAGGGCATTTGGACATAAGAATTATGAAATTCCGTAAAAAAGGAAAAAAAAATTCAAGTTGAAAATGATATTTGAAAACTATAGTTGTATTTGGACATGAATATATTTGGAGATGTTTTTGAATTTTTATGAGTGGTTGAAATAGAAATTTTGAAAAATAACTTTTTTGGAGTTTTTCAAATTCCGAAAAATTTCGGAATTTAACTTCAAGTGAATTTTAGAATTTTTATAGCCAAATATTGATTCGAAAAAATTATAAAAATATTATAGAAAAAAAAATAATTAAAAAAATATTATGAACAAACGGGCCCTAAAATACATTATAGATTTGATGACAAATTTTGAATCCATAAATTTAAATTTTGACTATGTTGCCCTGGTTTAGAAGTACCCATGGAAAGTTACAAAAGACCTTCAAGTTGTCTTTTTTAATTTTCATTTCTTTTATTTTCCTTTTTATTTCTCAAAATATGGGGAGTGGAAATTGTGTTGACTCTAATAAATGTACTCCTCTGGTTTACTAGTGGTTCTTTCCAACAATAAAAAGTGGCACACCACAAAAGCACCTGTTCTTAGTTCTTTCTTTTTCCACTCTTTTTCTTGGTAAGTTTGATGTAAAGTTTCAATCTTTCTGCATCAAAGATGATTAATTTTTATTCTTTCTGTGTTTCCTTGTGATTTTCTCAAATGGGTATTTTCTTGTTTGTTGTTTGATACTCTAAGATTAAGGTTCTGATTTGGTCTATGCTTGTTTCCTGATTTGTAAAGTCTGATAGTTGATTAAACTTGTGATTTCCTTATTTGGGTGATCTTGGTTTTGACTTTAGTATCATTCTTGCTAGTTTTAGTTTAATTTTCTGGTTCTATATATTAGTGGGGGTAATTTATTTTGCTTGTGTTGTTTTGAAAAAAATCATCTTTCATGTTTATATCTAAGGTTTGAAGTTAAAGATTGGAACTTTAATTTATACTGATGTGTTTCTGTCACTTTGTATTTTTCATATTCAGAAATTCAGTTGGATTTGGCTAGTGGTGAAGACTTAACTGTGAAGTTTATTAATTTGAAGCACCAATTTTGTAAGTGTTTGCACTTTGTATAATTTGAGAAGTTTTTGTTTCTGCCACTGATGGAACCTTTGAGCTATGCTTTAGAAGGGAGAGGTTTTCTGTTTCCTGATAATGTTGAACTGCCTGTTGACACACTTTCAAGAAGTAGAAATATTGTAAAGGAATGGAATTTGAACCCTTTTTGTGATGTTGATAAAAGCATTTGTGGTCCTAGCCAAGAAATAACTGAAAGCACGGGGTTGTTGGAATCCGGCATTGCTGATATTTTTAAGAAATCAGCAGCCAGCAACTCGTGCCCGGGAGCTTTAAGTGGTGAAATAGGTAATGGTTCTATGTTGGAACTTGGAGCCATGTTTAATCATAGTGCTACTAAATCTAATAATCTGATGTCATTACCAATTGGTTTGAAATTGGATGAGTTGACTGATTATGGAGAAGTGAGGACTAGTCAATCGTCAAAAGAAAGTTCAGTTCTTTCTTCTCCAGAATCTTCATTGCCAACTGGAAAAGCCACCCAGAGAAAGAGTTTGCATTCTCAGTTTCCTATATCTCAGGTTCGTGGTCAGAAGGGGGAGGAGTCGACTGTTTATAGGGAAGTCAAGAGTAATCAATCTTTAAAGAGAAACTTGGATTTGTCTTCAGTCAATTCATCATTGCAGGGAAAAAGACTTCGGACTACAAATTTGCATTCTGAGGTTCCTTTCTGTCAGGTTCACGGTTGTAACAAGGACCTGAGCTCGTCAAAAGACTATCACAAAAGACACAAAGTATGTGATGAACACTCAAAAACTGCTGTAGTTATCGTTAATGGCATTGAGCAAAGGTTCTGTCAGCAGTGTAGCAGGTATCGGTCTAGCTCATGTCTGCTCCTTTTTTCATGTAATCTAGGTTGCACTCTTTGTTTCTGACTAGCAAACAGAATTGAATGTGTGTGTGTGTGTGCGTGAACATATACATAAACACACATACATATTTCGTTAATCTGACTTTATAAATTGTATTGCATTTGATCTGGGAAAACCAGCTACTGTATTGAAGTCATTTGTTTGACGAGGCTTACGCAACTAAACCATGGGGTAGATCTTATGGATGTAATGTCTATGGACAAAGAAATAAACTGAACTGCCTTAAATGAGTACACTCATTGCTATGAAAAGAAGATGAAGTTTTAGCATCTGAGCTCTTAAAGAACTTATTTTGACACCAGTGTGAAAAAACACTATTAGTTCCTCATAGTTTCCACTTGATTTAATGCCTTACTGTTTCTGTAAACTTCAGTTTGAATGATCTGCCAAAACCTCTAGAAAGCTAGGAAATATAGAGGTCCCTCTTTGTCATTTGTAGAGTTACTTATTATAACCTGCCCATCCTCCGGATTCATTCTTCTGTGTATCATCCTTAAAATAGAGAACTGTTCTCGGTGTTAACAAAAAGTGATCAGCATTGACGTTTACTCTGGCAATATTTTTGCTGATTTTTATGCATTGGGTCTGAATGTCATACTTAAGTAGTTACGATTTCGCATGAATATTCTTGCTGTCAGTCCAGCATAGAATTGCAGTAACCTTTTAAAAATGCAGGTTTCACTTGCTGGCAGAATTTGATGAAGGTAAACGCAGCTGTCGCAAACGCCTTGCAGGGCATAATGAGCGGCGGAGAAAGCCTCAGTTTGATACTCACTGGGGTAACCTTTTCTCCTTCTGCTAATTATCCTTTATTTGCTGATTATGTTGTAGTAAGAGTTCTATGCTTGATTCGGCTTTTAGTTTCTTCAAATAAAGTGTTTTAACTTTGTTCAACCTAACGTTTCATCCTCTGTATTCCAAGTCTCTTCCTTTTTCCTATCCCTGTTATGAATATAAAAACATACTGTTGCTTTTCCCAATCCTGTTTTCGTGTGAAGGCGTGATAGAACTTTTATTTCTTAACCCGACTTGCTCATCTTGGGTGTTTTTGGAAACTTTATTTCTGCTACTTATCCTATTTACCCAATCATATCGAGTTAAAGGTAGTTTTTTGTTAAGTTTTTAATTTTTTTTTATTTGGTAAGCATATTCTTAAATGCTTCTAATCATTCTTTTAGCTTCTAGCATTCTCAGTTTGTTCTACCAATTATTGAAATGCAGGTTCGAGATTCTTGGATATGACACAAAGGAGAGTTCCATTTCTTTTCCCAGAAATACTTCCTGGTAGTTTCTTTTATCAAGAAAATTATGAAGTGAATAACAATAACCAGAACCTTAAATTAGAACGTAAGCCGTTCTGCATATCTCAATTGGCTATGTCAGTCACAAGGGGGCAATCCCCTGCAGAAAGCATCCAACATCAGTACGGAGTGAGAAAACAAGATCTATCCAAAGTTCCGGTTGGGTCAACATTATTATCTGTTCAAGAATTTTCTGCAGGGCAAAACTCCTCTTGTGCTCTCTCTCTTCTGTCAGCCCACTCACAAAACCTTCTACACAATTCAACCGACATTTCACCAACTCCCCCATGGATGGTTAAAGGAAACGATCATGCCTACATTAAAGACGATCATCATAATCTTGCAAAATCTCCGAGAGTAAGTGTTGCAAAGAGCTCGACACCAATTGAGCAAGATGGGGTAGTTCATGTTCCTGAAATTCAGAGAGACGGACATGATCAAAGAGCAAACTCTATGAATTCCAAGAATTGCCTTTCTCCAGAAGGCGGGCCTACCATGAATTTAGTGCAGTTGTCTTCGCACCTGCTAAGGGTGGAACAGGAGAAAAATTCTGTTCAAGTGAAGCAGGAAAATGATATCTTTAGTTCTTTTGCTTCCACTTGAGGTCTGGAAACATGTCCATTTGATATTTAACGCTTCTTTCGTTTCTATCAGGGATTTAAAATGTCAATTCATGTAAATCCATACTGTTTGTCAAGAATGCTTTAAGCCAAGAACTTATGGTAGTTGAAATGAACTTAAGCAAGAAGTTACATTTCAAAAGAATGTTTTGACATCATTGCTAGTTATCAAGTTATAGATAAATTAAACGCGAGACAAAGGAGTGCCCACAACCAATAAACACTTGTACTTCAGGTCGTATGTCTATGTTAAAACACGAACAAATGTTTCTGAGTTCAATAGACAAAAAATGTGTTCCTCTACAGTAGTGTAGCAGGCTACCAATGTGACTTTGCAATATTCAGATCTTTCATTTTCTCAACTTTCTTCTTCTTGAAAAGAGAGAAAACTCAAAAGCAAAAAGCAAAAGCTTTTAGGAATAAGAACTCCTTGTCTGAAATATATATTCATTTAAATTGTTGTTGTTTTCGTATATGACTTTGTCTTGATTTTTTCATTCTTATTGCAGCCTGAAGGGTCAACATCTGAAATGAAGATTCCAAAGATAATGAGGAGATTAAACTAATCCACAAGTGGCCTTTCCAACAAGTCAAAAGGCAAAGGCAGAGTAATAAATGATTGATATCAGTATATCTTTTGTAAGTGCCAGCCATACCTTTATATTTATTTCCTATCATACATCAACTGTTCGGTTTCAATAGATCCATTTCGTCGAAACAGTGCTCTTTTATTTTAATAGTCGGTATTATATTTCCAAGGAATCTTGCAGCATATACTGATGTTTAAGAAGAAAATGGTATCTGAAGGATGACATTTCTTGTGTGTAATTTGTATATAGCATTTCTTTTATGTCAGATGGAAATGTAAAACCCCCTTGAGTTATAGCGAAACAATGGTACTTGCCTTTATCATGACAGATATAAAGCTTCACTTTTCCATCAGCAGTTCTTTTAATGCAAATTCACACTCCTTATTATACTAGTAGTCGGTACTTGGCTGGTGGGAGATAGCCTCTACATAGAGGACTGGTAATATGGTCGAATTGCATGCAATCTGGTCCGAACACCACTCTTATATAAAGAAGAAAAAGTTGTACAGACTGTTTGTAGCAACTATATGAGCCTTTTTGATGGCTTAGTCTACTTTTCAATTCAACACTTTTGCTGCCATACATGTGTGGCATCAGCATCATTCTGGAGTTTAGTATTCCATTTTATCTTGTTCTCGCTATTGGTTATTGCTACTGCTTTTTTTCTCATTTTTCCTTGTGCCGAAGGTCTTTTTGAAACAACCTCTCTACATTCACTGTAGGGGTTAAGGTCTGCGTACTATCTACCCTCCCTAGACCGCACTTGTGATACTATATTGAGATTGTTGTTGTAGTATTCCATGCGAATGGAATTAGAAAAAAATCTTGTGTCTTGCAGTATATGACTTCTGCTGCAGAAAAGTTGTACCCCGTGCATGTGTGCACACATGTATGTTCGCAAGAAAAGAACCTTTCTAGCAATTATGTTTATGTATTGGCATAACTTTTTTCGGTTGTAGGCGTGCATAAATGTATATGGAGAATATGATTAAGTATAGTTTCTTATGACAGGGGTTGTGATCTTTAGCTGAATTAAACTTGGTTGGTTAGCTTTTCAGTTCAGTATAGTGTTATTTTATGCATTAGATTAGTGTGTTTTTGTTGTGGTCCTTGATAAATAAAGAAGGAAGGAAGGAAGAGGAAGTGGTCCCTCAATTCTTGGTTTTGCAACATTCCATTTGGTTGCAAAAATAGGCCTGCTGCTCCCATCATGTAGTATCATTCTAGTAAGATGTGAAAAATTGTTCAATATTCAAGTGGATGATTTTGTTTTTTTAAAAAAACAAAATTTTGGGAATAAAATTTGTGATTAGTTAATTTTTTTTTAATAAACAATGATAAAAATTAGAATTTCATAAAGTGGGATTGAGCATTGAGCATTTGTGTGCTGGGTCTATGAGTGCTAATTTCCATTCCATGAATATTATTTTTGGGAAAATGATATTGTACCGCTCTTAAAATAATAGCCGAAAAATGTATTGTATACTTTTGTATATATATACATTATGTATGTTATATATAAAAATTATACAAATTTTATACACTTATGCTGGCTACCGAATGTAAATAGTTTTTGGCGCGGGTTAAAAGTGAAAAAAGCTCGAAGAATTAACCTAAATAGTCGCCTATGTAACCATTTAAACTAGAAATAGCCAATAGATGTATATATATGCATAATTCATGTACAGTATATGTATATTCATTTATCATCAGGTATAATTTATGTTTATTGGCTAGGAAAATGAAACAATAAATCTGGCCGATTATTTGAATAAAGATTCTATATTTTAACGGGGGTTGTTGGAACCGAAGAAACCTATTTCTTTTTCCAAGTTATTATACTTCGCTGCCCTAAATATAGGTTCTGGATCAAAGTGATATCACAGACTCACAGTATCTATAATAAATACGAAATATAAGAAAAAAATAGTGTAGTACGTTCACATTTTTATTAATGGGGCATTTAAAGTTTTACAAAGGGAACAGTCAACAAATTGACTTTGGAAAACTCTGCTTCTTGAGAGGTCCCACTAGCTGTTATTAAATTTCTCTTAAAACATTCTTATTTTGTCTTCCATATATGATGTTGAGATTCTATTAGAATTTTGGAATTTTAATACATAGACATTTTATGCAAGACTTTAGACGGAATCAGATTATAGACAAACAAGATGTAATTCATAATTATTTTAATGCAAGTGCAATTCAAAAGAAAAAGAGGCTTTGAGATTAGTAATATACTAAAATTTTAAATTGAGGAAGATGTTAAATAAGTAAGCACTAGATATAAAATAGCATAGGATAGATACTTTGCTTTTACTAAAATTCGAAAATAGCAAATAGATAGAAACTAACACTAATCAGGGTAAGAAGGTTGAAGACAAGTGCAACAAACTTAAACATCCTACAAGTTTTTCCCAAGTAAATGTAAAACATCATTACATATATAGTCCCAAAGTTTGCTTCAATTCAGCATCTAAATCTATGCACACAAAAAAAAAACAATTAATGTTTCTCGTTAGATATATATGTATATGAGAAGAAAAATGAAAAATGGAAATTGAAATTGGTTAAATTTACTGTTTACTTTTTCTAGCCAATATATATATATATATATATATATATATATATATATATATATATATTATATATTCGTTGGCTATATCGGGTTTAAGCGCTTGATATGCGACTATTTAAGTTAATTCTTTCACCGAAAAAGAAAAATTATTAACTGATAACAAAACAAAAAGGAATTAGAAAGAACTCGTACATTCGTGTTGCTCTCGGACAAGGTCCCGTTTGGTGAACCATTAGAAATGTACCTAGCCCACTACGTACCAAAACTTTTGTAAGAGAATTGTTACAAAGTGGTTACAAATAAAACTAAAGTTACAAAAAAATATTTCACCTTATATACACGGATAATCTAAATAACTTTTACACTATCAGGTTATACAATTTAATACTCCATATTGTTGTGTGTTAAGTGGGCGTTTGGACATAAGAATTGTAAAATTCCAAAAAAAGATGAAAAATATTTTCAAGTAAAAATGATATTTTAAAATTAGAGTTGTGTTTGGACATGAATATAATTTTGGGTTGTTTTTTAAGTTTTGTGAGTGATCTGAGTGAAAATTTTGAAAAATAACTTTTTGGAGTTTTTCAAATTTTCGAAAAATTTCAAAATGCATCTTCAAGTGAAAATTGGAAAATTTATGAGGAAAGAAACTGAAAATTTTTCGAAAAAAAGTGAAAATTTTCTTATGTCCAAACGGGCTCTTAGAGCCGAGTCGGAGCTGTAGTGCCTGTTACGGGTTCGGCAGAACCCAATAACTTTGATTCAAACTATGTATGTGTCTTTAAAAATTTATTGAACACGTGCAAATTATAAATTTAAAATTCAGTACCTTAAAATGATTACAATCTCGAACCCATAATGTAACGACCGGGCCGGTCGTTTTGAGCGTACTAGCCCTGATTTCCTATTTATTATTTTTTCCGTATCTGTTTCTGCTTATGTGACTTACCGGGAGGTCTTATTTTTTATTTTAGAGTATTTTGGGACACTTAGTCCCTAAAACAGAAGCTTAAGTCTCGGAATTTTTGACCGTAGTTGGAAGTGTGTGAAGATGACTCTGGAATGGAGTTTTGTCGGTTCCGTTAGCTCCGTTGGGTAATTTCGGACTTAGGAGCGAGTCCGGACTGTGAATTTGAGGTCTGTAGTGTTTTGTTGCACACATTTTCTTCATCGCGTTCGCGAGGGAGTTATCGTGTTCTCATAAGGCATCTGGGAAGGTCAGCTGAGTTACTCTTCGCGTTCGCGATGTGGTTCCCGCGTTCGCGAAGATGTGGAACCCTAAGGCAACGCGTTCGCGACATGGTCCACGCGTTCGCGGAGAGGAACAGGCAGATAGAGCTTCAGGCATTTAAGCATACGCGTTCGCGAAGAGGGTCCCGCGTTCGTGTAGGGTCCGCCAGTGAAACGTACGCATTCGCGAGAGGTCACCCGCGTTCGCGAGAGGTCACCCGCGTTCGCGAAAGAGGAATTTTGGTCAACAGTTTTTTGTTCAATGCGAACGCGAGGCTTTGACCACATTCGCGAAGAAGGAATCAACTGGGCAGATATAAAGATTCAAAAACGAGGGTTTGGCCCTTTTTATCAAAACTTGAGTTTGAGAGCTCGAATTTGGACGAGATTTCGAGGGATTTTCAGAGATATCGACTGGGTAATAATTCTACACTTGATTTTGATTATATCCCATTAATCTATCATTAGTTTCATCATTAAATTTTGGGTTTGGGTTTAAAAAATTGGAAAGAAATTCTTCAACCAAGATTTTGGATTTTGATTGGGATTCTGACATCGGATTTGGATAAATTTGGTGTGGTTGGACTAGTGAGTGAATGGGTTTTCAGATTTTGTGACTTTTGTCGGATTTCGAGGCGTGGGCCTGGGGGCCGGGTTCGGGCCAATTTCGGATATTTGGCTGTAATTTAGTACTTTTCTGGTGCAATTGATCCCTTTAGCCTATATGGATTGTATTGTTCTACTTGTGGCTAGATTCGGGTGCATTTGGATATTGATTCGAGGGATAAAGGCATTGCAGAGTAAAATTTTGTGCGGTTTGAGGTAAGTAGCAGTTTTAAATCTGGTCCTGAGAGTATGAAACCCTGGATTATTGGATTATGTGAGTATTTTTGGAGGTGACGCACATGATAGGTAACAGGCGTGTGGGCGTACACCGTAGGAATTGGGATTTGGTCCATTCCGTGAAACTGTAAAGTTGAATAACTTTTTGCTAGCTATATGCTCTCCCTGTGTTATAGAAATTTAACTGCAAATCATGTTAGAAATTATGCTTAGGCTATGTGATGGTACTGTTGGGACCCGCAGAGGTCGCGTACTTGTTGAATTACTTGCTAATTATTGTCTTGTTCTCAGTCATGGTTTTACTTGCGTATCATATCTCAGCCTCTTCTTGATTTTTGTTGATACACTATGTTATCTTTGTTTGGGCCGATCTTTGTGATTTCCGAGAGCCCGAGAGACTAGAGAGGTTGATGACTGAATGAGGCCGAGGGCCTGTCTGTGAGGTATTGATACTATGGCACGTGAGTTGTCCGTGAAGCACGTGAGGTGTCTGTGCGTTTCCACATATTGATATTATAGCACGTGAGTTATCCGTGCGAAAATAGCGCTTAGGCTGAAAGGAGCCCCTCCGGAGTCTGCATACCCTCAGTGAGCGCACGTACCTATTGAGTGTGAGTACTAAGGGCTGAGAGCCGAGTGATTAAGCTATTGTGACGAGTTGAGTGTTTGTTGCCCTGAGAGGCTGTACTTGTTTTCCATTTGTTGATGCACTTAATTTCTAACTGTCATTGTTGTGAAATTTCTGAAAGATTTTATATCCGAATTACTTGCACTATAACTGTATAAATTGATTTCACTTGAACTACCAGATTTGAAAGCATGTTTATTCTTTGCTGGAATTATTGAAAATGAACTGTATTTGTATAGCTCGTCACTACCTTCTCAGTTCGTTATTTATTTTTTTTACTTGCTGAGTTAGTTGTACTCATGCTACATCCTGCACTTCATGTGCAGATCCAGGTGTGTTTGATCGCGGAGGTCGTTGATTTCTTACGCGATCGAGTACCGGAGACTATGAGGTAGTTGCCGCCGTCCGCAGACCTTGTCTCTCCTTCTATGTTTTCTTTCTTTTCAGTATTGATACTCAAGCATTGTTTGTATTAAACTGGATAGCTAGATGCTCATGATTCAGTGATACCCCGATGTCGGGCTATTTTCTACACTTATGTTTTGGGTTTTACCCCATTTTTATGAAAAACTCCGATTATTTTAAATGTCTTAATTCATTTCTGTTAAATGTTGAAAGTGTTTTGGAAATGTCGGCTTGCCTAGTATCACGATAGGCGCCATCACGACGGGTTAGGTTTTGGGTCGTGACAAGTTGATATCAGAGCCTAGGTTACATAGGTCTCACGAGTCATAAGCAGGTTTAGTAGAGTTTTGCGGATCGGTACGGAGACGTCTGTATTTATCTTCGAGAGGCTGCCGAACTCTTAGGAAACTTCACATTCTTGAATTCATGTCGTGCGAATCTGTTGATTCTAGTAACTAAACATATGTTGTTTCATTCTCTCACAGATGGTGAGGACTCGTACTACCGGGCAGGATGGATAGCCACCAGTACCACCAACCAGTGCCTCGAGATGCCGAGGCCGCGGTAGAGGCCGCGGATAGGGGTAGAGGTGCAGCCCGCACAGCAGTTGGGGCAGTACCTCTAGATCCACCAGTTGCCCTAGATCAGGACTAGATTCCAATTGTTGATGCATCAGCTCAGGCACCACGTGTGCCTATTGTGATTCCAGGCCTTCAGGAGGCCTTAGCTCAGATTCTGACCGTGTGTACCAGTCTTGCTCAAGCAGTCTCTATTCCGGCCACAGCAACTACTTCTCAGACCGAGGGAGGTGCTCAAACTCCCGTCGCCAGCACACCAGAGCAGGTGGTACAGGGATTCCAGACACCGGGGTTACCACCAGCCCAACCGGTTACAACTGCTCCGGATTATGTGGTACCTGTCATGCCTGATGATGAGTAGCGTTGATTGGAGTGGTTTGGGAGACTCCAGCCTCCATCTTTCAGTAGTACCGAGGGAGGAGAGGATGCACAGGGCTTCTTGGACAGGTGTTAGAGGATATTCCGTACAGTAGGTATTCTAGAGACCTATGGGGTCTCGTTCACTACATTTCAGTTCTATGGGACTGCCTATAGTTGGTGGGAGGCTAATGAGAGGCGTAGGCCGGTCGGCGCAGCACCCCTTACATGGCAGCAGTTCTCCGGTCTATTCCTGGAGAAGTTCGTGCCTCAGTCCCATAGGGAGGAGTTGCGCAAGCAGTTTGAGCAGCTTCATCAGGGTAATATGTCTGTGAAGCAGTATGAGATGCGATTCTCGGAGTTGACCCGTCATGCTATCTGCTTGGATCCCACAGAGAGGGAGAGGATCAGGAGGTTCATAGATGGCCTCACTTTTCAGCTGCGATTGCTTATGACTAGAGAGAGAGTGTATGGTGCTACTTTCGATGAGGTTGTCGACATTGCTCATCATATTGAGATGGTTCGCAGCCAGGAGCAAGTTGAGAGGGAGGACAAGAGGCCTCGTGGACAGGGTGGATTTGGCGATGTCCAGTTTGGGGGCAGTTCCACCACGGTAGGGGTCGTCCTTTCAGACATGCTCAGACGGCTCGCCCAGTCCACCATGGTGCATCATCTGGCCATGGGTCACACAGTCATCAGTAGGGCCAATCGTCGTTCAGTGCACTACCAGCGCAGAGTTCTCACCATGCCTCATCAGCTCAGGTTTCCACGGGTAGTTCCTCTGGGCACCAAGAGCAGCAGTTCCGTTAGAGGAGGGGTTGTTTTGAGTGCAGAGATTTTGGTCACATCAAGAGAGATTGCCCTAGGTTGTTGAGTGGGACTCCACGGAAGAGTACTCGGCCGATGGCACCAGCACCAGCAGCTTTACCACAGGCCCTTTTCTATGCTCTCCCTGCCAGACCAGATGCCATTGCTTCGGATGCTGTGATCATAGGTATTGTCTTAGTTTGCCACAGAGATGCCTTTGTATTATTTGACCCTGGTTCCACTTATTCATATGTGTCCTCGTATTTTGCTCATTATCTGGATATGCCCCGTGAGTCTCTAGTTTCACCTGTTCATGTGTCTATGCTGGTGGGCGATACTGTTATTGTGGACCATGTATATATCGGTCATGTGTGGTGACTATTGGGAGTCTGGAGACTAGAGTAGATCTCTTGTTGCTTAGTAGGGTTGATTTTGACATGATTTTAGGTATGGATTGACTGTCTCCATGTCATGTATTCTAGATTGTCACGCTAAGACCGTGGCGTTGGCGATGCCGAGGTTGCCGAGAGTTGAGTGGAGCGGCTCTATAGACTATGTTCCCAGTAGAGTGATTTTATACTTGAAAGCTCAACGGATGGTTGAGAAAGGTTCTTATCTTATCTGGCCTTTGTGAGGGATGTTAGTGCAGAGGCCCCTCCTATTGATTCTGTTTTGGTGGAGCGAGATTTCCCGGATGTGTTTCCTGCAGACCTGCCGAGCATGCCGCCCGACAGGGATATTGATTTCGGTATTGATTTGGTGCCGGGCACTCAGCCCATTTCTATTCCATCGTACCGTATGGCACCGACTGAGTTGAAGGAGCAGCTTCAGGAATTCCTTGATAAGGGGTTTATTCGGCCTAGCGTGTCACCTTACGGTGCACCAATTCTATTTATAAAGAATAAGGATGGTACTGTGAGAATGCACATTGATTACAGATAGTTGAACAAGGTCACAATCAAGAACAAGTATCCTTTGCCGCGTATTGATGATTTGTTTGACCAGCTTCAGGGAGCGATGGTGTTCTCCAAGATTGATTTGAGGTCAGGATTCGAGACTCAGATATTCTTAAGATAGCTTTCAGGACTCGGTATGACCATTATGAGTTCCTTGTGATGTCTTTTGGGCTGGCCAACGCCCCAGCAGCGTTCATGCATCTGATGAACAATGTGTTTCAGTCGTATTTGGACTCGTTCATTATTGTAATCATTTATGATATCCTGGTGTACTCTCGTAGCCAGGAGGAGCATGCCCAGCATCTGATGATGGTGTTACAACGATTGAGGGAGCAGAATCTTTATGCAAAGTTCTCCAAGTATGAGTTTTGGCTCAGTTCAGTGGCGTTCTTGGGGAACGTGTGTCCAGTGAGGGTATTCAGGGGAATCCGAAGAAGATAGAGGCGGTGTAGAGTTGGCCCAGATCTTCCTCAGCCACGGAGATTAGGAGCTTTCTTGGGTTGGCGGGCTATTACCGTCGTTTTATGGAGGGTTTCTCATCTATTGCATCGCCCTTGACTAAATTGACCCAGAAGGGTGCTTCTTTCAGGTGGTCGAATGAGTGCGAGGAGAGCTTTGAGAAGCTCAAGACTGCTTTGACCACATCTCCAGTTTTAGTTCTACCATTAGCTTCTGGTTCTTACATAGTGTATTGTGATGCCTCACTAATAAGTATTGGGTATGTTCTGATGCAGGAGGGTAGAGTGATTGCTTATGCTTCGCGCTAGTTGAAGACCCATGAGAAGAACTATCATGTCCATGACCTTGGGTTAGCAGCTATTGTTCACGCCTTGAAGATTTGGCGGCACTATTTATACGTGGTCCATTGTGAGATTTACACTAATCATCGGAGTTTGCAGCATCTGTTCAAGCAGAAAGATCTTAACTTGCATCAGTAGAGGTGGTTGGAGCTTCTTAAGGACTATGATATCATAATTTTGTACCATCCCGTGAAGGCCAGTATGGTGGCCGATGCCTTGAGTCGCCGGGCGGAGAGTTTGGGGAGCTTAGCATATCTTCTAGCAGCAGAGAGGCCATTAGAATTGGATGTTCAGGCCTTAGCCAGCTAGTTTGTTAGATTGGATATTTCTGAGCCGAGTCGAGTATTGGCTTGTGTGGTCTCTAAGTCTTCTCTTTATGATTGTATCAGGGATCGTCAGTATGAGGACCCCCATCTGCTTGTCCTTAAGGACACGGTCCAACACGGTGATGCTAAGGAGGTCACTATTGGGTATGATGGTGCATTGAGGATGCAGGGCAGACTATGTGTGCCCAATGTAGATGGTTTGCGTGAGTTGATTCTCCAGGAGGCTCACAGTTCGCAGTATTCTATTCATTCGGGTGTCGCGAAGATGTATCAAGACTTGAGACAACATTACTGGTGGAGGAGAATGAAGAAGGACATAGTGGAGTATGTGGCTCGGTGCCTAAATTGCCAGCAGGTGAAGTATGAGCATCAGCGACCAGGTGCGTTGCTTCAGAAGTTAGAGATTCCGGAGTGGAAATAGGAGCGGATCACTATGGATTTCGTTGTTGGGCTTCCACGGACTCAGCGAAAGTTTGATGCAGTTTGGGTGATTGTTGACCGGCTGAGTCAGCTCATTTCATTCCTGTGATGACTACCTATTCTTCCGAGCAGCTGGCTCGAGTGTATATCCGCAAAATCGCCAGGCTTCATGGCGTACCGGTATCTATCATTTCTGACAGGGGTACGCAGTTTACATCACGGTTCTGGAGGGCCGTGCAGCATGAGTTGGGTACTCGAGTGGAGTTGAGCACAACATTTCACCCTCAGATGGACGGACAGTCCGAGCGCACTATCCAGATATTGGAGGACATGTTGCGCACTTGTGTCATTGATTTTGGGGGTTTATGGGATCAGTTCTTGTAACTAGCGGAGTTTGCCTACAACAACAGTTATCAGTCGAGCATCCAGATGGCACCGTATAGGGCTCTATATGGTAGGCGGTGTAGGTCTCTAGTGGGTTGGTTTGAGCAGGGCGAGGCTAGATTATTGGGTACAGACTTGGTTCAGGATGCTCTGGAGAAGGTTAGAGTAATTCAGGATAGACTACGCATGGCCCAGTCCACACAGAAAAGTTGTACGGATCGGAAGGTTTGCAATGTTGCATTCATGGTTGGAGAGCGGGTCTTGCTCCGGGTATCACCCATGAAGGGTGTTATGAGGTTCGGGAAGAAGGGCAAGCTGAACCCGAGGTTTATCGGTCCATTTGAGTTATTGCGACATGTTGGGGAGGTTGCCTATGAGCTTGCCTTGCCTCCCATTCTAGCAGGAGTTCATCCAATATTCCATGTTTCTATGCTCCAGAAATATCATGGCGATCCGTCTCACGTGTTGGATTTCAGCTCAGTCCAGTTGGACAAGGATTTATCTTATGTTGAGGAGCCGGTGGCGATCTGAAATAGGCAGGTTCGAAAGCTGAGGTCGAAGAATATTGCTTCTGTGAAGGTTCAGTCGAGGGGTCAGTTGGTCGAGGAGGCGACTTGGGAGACCGAGAGCGATATGCGCAGCCGTTATCCTCATCTTTTCACTACTTCAGGTATGTCTCTATGCTCGTTCGAGGACGAATGATTGTTTTAAGATGGGGAGGATGTAACGACCCGGCCGGTCATTTTGAGTGTACTAGCCCCGATTCCCTATTTATGATTTTTCCCGTATCTATTTCTGCTTACGTGACTTGTCGGGAGGTCTTGTTTTTGATTTCAGAGTTTTTAGGGATACTTAGTCACTAAAACGGAAGCTTAAGTCTCAGGATTTTTGATCGTAGTCGGAAGTGTGTGAAGACGACTCCGGAATGGAGTTCCGTCGGTTCCGTTAGCTCCGTTGGGTTATTTTGGACTTGGAGCGCGTCCGTAGTGCGAATTTGAGGTTTGTAGCTAATTTAGGTTTGAAATGACGAAAGTTAAATTTTGGGAAGTTTGACCGGGGGGCTGACTTTTTGATATCGGGGTCGGATTCCGATTTCGGAAGTTGGAATAGGTCAGTAATGTTAAATATGATATGTGTACAAAATTTGAGGTCAATTAGATGTGGTTTGGTAGGTTTCGGCGTCGTTTGTAGAATTTGAAAGTTTAGAAGTTCTTTAGGCTTGAATCCGGGTGTAATTGGTATTTTGATATTGTTTTGAGTAATTCGCAGGCTCGACTAAGTTCGTATGGTATTTTAGGATTGGTTGGTATGTTTGGTTGAGGTCCCGGGGGCCTCGAGTGAGTTTCGGATACTTAACGGATCATTTTTGGACTTTGGAAGATAGTAGATTTTCTAGTATTTTGTTGCACACATTTTCTTTATCGTGTTCGCGTAAGACATCTGGGAAGGCCAGCTGAGTTACTCTTCGCGTTCGCGATGTGGTTCCCGTGTTCACGAAGATGTGGAACCCTGAGGCTACGCGTTCGCGGAGAGGAACGGGCAGATAGAGCATCAGGCATTTAAGCCTACGCGTTCACGAAGAGGGTCACGCATTCGCGTAGGGTCCGACAGTGAAAGGTACGCGTTCGCGAGAGGTCACCCGCGTTCGCGAAAGAGGAATTCTGGTCAACAGTTTTTTGTTCAACGCGAACGCGAGGCTTTGACCGCGTTCGCGAAGAAGGAATCAACTGGGTAGATATAAAGATTCAAAAATGAGGGTTTAGCCATTTTTATCAAAACTTGAGTTTGGGAGCTCGGATTTGGACGAGATTTCGAGGGATTTTCAGAGATATCGATTGGGTAATAATTCTACACTTGATTTTGGTTATATCTCATTAATCTATCATTAGTTTCATCATTAAATTTTGGATTTGGGTTTAAAAAATTGGGAAGAAATTCTTCAACCAAAATTTTGGGTTTTGATTGGGATTCTGACATCGGATTTGGATAAATTGGTGTGGTTGGACTCGTGAGTGAATGAGTTTTCGGATTTTGTGACTTTTGTCGGATTTCGAGACGTGGGCCTGGAGGCCGGGTTCAGGCCAATTTCGGATATTTGGCTGTAATTTAGTACTTTTCTGGTGCAATTGATCCCTTTAGCCTATATGGATTGTATTGTTCTACTTGTGGCTAGATTCGGGGCATTTGGAGATTGATTCGAGGGATAAAGGCATTGCAGAGTAAAATTTTGTGCGGTTTGAGGTAAGTAGCAGTTTTAAATCTGGTCCTGAGAGTATGAAACCCTGGATTATTGGATTATGCGAGTATTTTTGGAGGTGACGCACATGATAGGTAACAGGCGTGTGGGCGTGCACCGTAGGAATTGGGACTTGGTCCATTCCGTGAAACTGTAAAGTTGAATAACTTGTTGCTAACTATATGCTCTCCATGTGTTATAGAAATTTAACTGCAAATGATCATATTAGAAATTATGCTTAGGCTATGTGATGGTACTGTTGGGACCCGCAGAGGTCGCGTACTTGTTGAATTACTTGCTAATTGTTGTCTTGTACTCATTAATGGTTTTACTTGCGTATCATATCTCAGCCTCTTCTTGATTTTTGTTGATACACTAGGTTATCTTTATTTGGGCCGATCTTTATGATTTCCGAGAGCCCGAGAGACTAGAGAGGTTAATGACTGAGTGAGGCCGAGGGCCTGTCTGTGAGGTATTGATACTATGGCACGTGAGTTGTCCGTGCGGTTCCACATATTGATACTATAGCACGTGAGTTTTCCGTGTAACACGTGAGTTGTGCTTGCGGATATAGCGCTTGGGCTGAAAGGAGCCCCTCCGGAGTATGCATACCCTCAGTGAGTGCATGTACCTATTGAGTATGAGTACTGAGGGCTGAGAGCTGAGTGATTGAGCTGTTGTGACGAGTTGAGTGTATGTTGCCCTGAGAGGCTGTACATATTTTCCATTTGTTGATGCACTTAATTACTATCGGTCATTGTTGTGAAATTTCTGAAAGATTTTATATCCGGATTACTTGCACTATAACTGTATAAACTGATTTGACTTGAACTACCAGATTTGAAAGCATGTCTATTCTTTGTTGGAATTATTGAAAATAAACTGTATTTGTATAGCTCGTCACTACCTTCTCAGTTCTTTATTTATTTCCGTTACTTGCTGAGTTGGTTGTACTCATGCTACACCCTGCACTTCATGTGCAGATCTAGGTGTGTTTGATCACGGAGGTTGTTGAGTTCGTGCGCGATCGAGTACCGGAGACTACGAGGTAGCTGTTGGCGTCCGCAGACCTTGTCTCTCCTTCTATGTTTTCTTTCTTTTCAGTATTGATACTCAAGCATTGTTTATATTAGACTGGATATCTAGATTCTCATGATTCAGTGACACCCCGATATCGGGCTATTTTTCGCACTTATGTTTTGGGTTTCACCCCGTTTTTATGAAAAAATTCGGTTATTTTAAATGTCTTAATTCATTTCTGTTAAATGTTGAAAGTGTTTTGAAAATGTCGGCTTGCCTAGTATCACGATAGGTGCCACCACGACGGATTAGGTTTTGGGTCGTGACTCATAGGCATCAAATTCTAGCCCGTCCTCTAATTAAATAGGAGCTAGTACCTTATTTTATAGATTATTAATTTTATATATTTATTATGAACAAGTACATGTAATTACCTTTTAGGTGGCCAGTGGCCTAATAGCATAACAATCTTCGTACTATTGAAAGTTAAGCGCTAATATATAGAAGCTTTGTTGTTAATTTTGAGCTTCAAGCTTAAGAAGAGGATTAGTGAAACTCACGTTTTTAGCTGCAGCACTGAAAGCTTCTCTATGTGGTATCTCTGGATTTTCAGCTTCGATGCGTTGTATCTCCTCCCTTTCAAAGTAAAAACATACTAATTAATAAGATTCAACATGATATGATGACTATGAAAATAATCGCCAAACAACTGAATACGGATGCCCGAGCACAAAATATCTCGCATTCACGTAGGGTTCAAAGACTAAAAAGCCGTACCCTAAAGGGTATTGATGTAGTAGTCTACCCTAATACAAACACTGATGGCTATTTTACGGCCCGAACCCGTGACCTATAGGTCACACGAACTTTATAGTTGCTCCAAGACTCCCTTTAAATATCTAAATAGGCAAATAATTATTGGAAAAAAATAAAATAGAACTGATAATACTTCATGAACCGATTGTAGGCAGATGGAAGCCTGTGTTTCTTCTCAGAAGCTTCAAAAAGGGTAAAAAGAAAAAGAAGATAATATAAGTAATTCCATTAGCTTATAATTATTGCGTCACAAAACAATCATAAGAATATAAAAAAAATTATACGTTTTACAACAAAGGGTGCCTTTGGAGAAATGGATTGATCACTAGAACTTGATGAAGCAGAGGTTGAAGACTGGCCCTTCTTGAACTCACTACACAAACCCTGTTGCTTAAAATTAAAACAAATAAACAACAATTGTTTATGAAACTAATTAAACAAAAAAGGACAGTCACGTGCACAAGGCATATATCTTGTGTTCACGTAGAGTCCGGGGAAAGGACGCACCCTAAAGGGTGTAATGTAGACATCTTATCCTACTGCAAGCATTAACGACTATCTTGAATCCGCGACTTATAAGTCACACGGAGACAATTTTACTGTTATTTCAAGACTCCCCTTCGAAAAACTGATTAAATCAGAAATTTAAAAACAAAAAAACATAATGTGGCCTAATTAATTACCTGAAGAGTGAGTTGGTGATCAAAGCACTGGCCTTGAAGTGGAGGTCTAGTGCTTAAAAAGGAAAGGTTGCTGCAATGCCCATATTTCACTGTCACAGTATCCAACAGCCTCTTGTATGGAATTCCAACCTAAAACCAAATTAGACAAGAACTTTCAGGAGCAGTGGCGGAGCTAAATGCAATATAATGAAGCGGTTTACTTGAGTCCCCTTAGTCGGAAAAAAAAAAAAAACTATACTATGTAAATAGGGTAATAAGAACTTTTTCCGTATATATATAAAATATTGAATCCTTTTGAGTTTTGACATGACAAAAGTGGTTCAAAGAATGCTTTAGACCGCAGTTAGAATATATACTAGGTGTGACACTTGCATTTTTAAGATTTTATTTGTTAGAATTTCTGATTCCGTTGAGCGAGCAAGTATATATGAGAGTGCACGTGTGCATATGAGAAAAAGAAGATTGTTGAAACTGAAAAATCACGGAGAAATGATAGCTATAACAGCAAGTGTATAGTATATGTTCTAGTAGCATGTGATTTGACAAAAAATAGATTTGCTTTCTTCTTGCTATAATAAAAATTCATAATAATAATAATAAGGATAAACAATCACAGTAGCTTTCTTTTGACCTTCCTATTTTTTGCCCTTTCAAGAAACCGTATATAAATTTACCATAAGAAAAATGATTGTAATATAGCAATACAAAGCTTTGTGTGAAAATGGGTTTTGCAAGAAAATAAGAAATTAAATTAAATTAAATACCGCAAGAACAGTGTTGCAATAGTTGCAACGAACGTAGCAAAGATGTTCAGGAGATTGAACCAAATCCATGGAGTTTTTATCAGCAGGAGGAGAAGAACACATAGAGTTAGAAGTTTGAAGGATATATATTGTTTACCCGAAAAACGGATAGAGTTAAATTTGTATGTAGTTCTAAGGATATGTGGTATAACTTTATACAAACAGTAAAGATAAATAGAAATATCAAATATGGATTGCAAAGAGTACAAAATAAACAAGGTTGTAAAGAAGATGATTTTTAGGACTGAACAGGTTGAATCAATTTATGAAGCTTAAAAGAACAACTCTTCACTATAGGAGAATAGGGTGCTTGAATTACAATGTAAGCAAAAACTTGGTCCTTACAGAAATAATAACCATCCCCTTTATAGTAGAGGGATCTTACTTTAGATATAATTAAAAATAAATAGTGGGAGACCCATGATAAATCAGTTTTTCCATAATTCCTGCCAGGATTCTCTCCTCTAGTGGGATTGCAACGGCTCTTGTCTATGAGCTCGATATTGACTCGACTTTTCGGTCTTGACTCGAGCTGAGCTTTCGATCTTGACTTCAGCTCGATTCTGACTCGGATTCTTGCATTGATTCGGGGTCAGTGTTGGTCGATCTCTGAATCATAAGCTCGATAACTTTACTTTGCATCATAGTTCGATTTGGATTCGAGCTTGATAATGATATCGAGCTCGACATTGATCGGTCCCTCGGGCTCGAAGCTTGTTTGTACCATCTTCGGAACCCATCTCGAAGTCTTACTCCGATCTATTATATTTTGACCTCAATCGATCGTACGAAGACCGAAATCTATTTCGACCGTATACAGATAGTCCCTTCGTTTCTCAGGAAGGATGTGGTGAGAAACGATATGATTTTTCAACGGCTCGATCGGATTATAAGCTGACGTTTACATTGGGCTCGACCATGACGCACGTGATAGTTATCCAGTCGATTTAGTCTTTTAAGGAATTTAATGCATGTCAGACGGTGGTTGGCCACCGCTGATGCTGAACCGCCATTGCTTTAATCTATAAATAGCCCTTCCTTTTATCATTTACCACTTTTATATCTTCAATCTTCTAAATTTTCCAAGTTCTTTTTCGTACTTTCTGAGTTTATTCGCAAATATGTGATTCTTATTTGCAAGATTCTTCTTCTAAACTACCAAATCTTCGTTACCTTCTTTAAATTCAAAATGGTGAAGACATCAAAAACTGTCCCCCCAAAAAAAAAGCTTCTTCATCCCAATCCGCCGCTAACAAAACACTGGTGGATCCACGGCCTGAGGAATGCATTCCGACGGCGTGTGTTCTTATCTCCGATTTCAAACTCGATAAAGGTTCGCCGGTTCCTGGACGATATGAGCCCGTATCAAGATATATTTGTTCGATAGCCCGGGAGCATATCGAGCGGATAAAAAAATTATAACTGGAAGAACAAAGAAGTAGTAGTGCCGTCTCCCGAAGAGGATATTACTACTCACGTGAGAGGGTTTTTAAGCATGTATACTTACCCTTTCACGTTAGGTCCCCTCGACCCCGTTATCATAGATTTTTGTCGTAAATACCTAATAACCCTAGGCCAGATACATCCTTCCTTTTGGCGGATCATTATTTTGATCTGATATTTTGTGAGTAAAATCGAGGGGATGCTTTCACCCTTGATCATCTTGTCCGATTATACCGTCCTCACCTTTTTCGAGGAGAGTTAATAAAACTCCAACGTCGAGCTACCAAGGCTCTGTTCTCGAGTATAGACGATGATAAGGATCGAGGCTGGATGGGCAAATTCATTCGAGTAAGGACTTCGGACCTGATTCTGACCGAAAAGATGCCTTTTCCCGAGGGGTGGAACATGAAGCGTAAGTGTAATTCTGCTTTTATCTCTTACTATTTTGTCCTTTCATTTCCTTCACCAATATTCTCTTTTTGTGATGCAGCGGTTCCCTGGATACCCGGCGCAGTGCCCGATCTCAAGAACTGGGTACGTGATCTGATTTTGACCTCCTCCTACACCGAGCGCTCATGGCGCGACTTGTCGAAGGGCCGATGGGAGGCCAAAAATCACGATAAGCACCTTTCTCGTATCTTTTGATAATTTGAATAAGATATTTTTTACACACTTTAATAAAAAAATTTGTGTGTAGGTGTGGGCAAAGATGCGGTTTTGAGGCCCTCATCCGTCGAGGAAGAGGCTTCGGCCTCTGTCCCAAAGCCGGTGAAAGATAATAAAAGGAAAAGAGCCCCCGTCCTCGAAGATCAAAAATCGAAGAAGAGGATGGCTCGTAAGCCGAACAAGAATATCATTCCTTTGACCGTAGAATCAGTTCTGCGTCTGAGGGATGAAGAAGAAGAATAAGAGAACGATGGGTCTGTGTGGCGGCCCGAACGAAGAAGACCACCGACGTTCCACAGGCAGCTGGATCGATGGTGGTTCATAAAGCTCTGCCTCGAACTGAGGATATATCGGAGAAAGATTCGGGTAGAGTCCCCAAGTTGTTGGAGATCGAAGACGTTTCCCATCGAAGCCAACGGATGGGGGATATGTCTGAAGGGACTCTTCTCGAATCTTTTCGAACCGAAGAGAATGCCCCAGGTGATTCACTTGGGGCAGTAGCAATCGAAGACTCACCCACTTTCCCTGCTTTTTCCGCAGGGGCGATTCGGGAGGCCCAAGCTTTGGGGGCCCTCAAATTAGATAGGCCTCATAATGGAGAGGATCCTTTTCGTGACATGTTTATCGGTGTCGAGGACACTACCGGTACAAATAACGCATCAGATCTTTTTCACGGAGTGCAGCAGGCTTTGAATCGGGTAAGCCTTAAATTATATGGCTTTACCTTTAAGTTTGCTTTTCTTTTCTAACTTCGTTTCTTCTTTCTTTGCAGGCCGCGACAGTTCATCGAGAATCATGTTCTCGGTCCCGAACTGAGCTGTGTTGATATGAGGCCGAGCTTCAACGGGTTACAGAGGAGAGCAACTCCCTAGAACTCCTCTTAGGCCAAAGGGGGGAAGAAATAAAAGACCTCCGAGCTGAGTTGGCCAAGGCTCACCAAGATCATATCGATCTGTCCGAGCATGTAATAATACTTTAAAAGCCTATGGGCTCGATACCGGAATGATGGCTAATTTTTCGGTCTCACAGCTGCAGCAGAAAATTGAGATGATCGGAAAACTCTGTGAAGAAGTCGATGTGATAAAAGCGGAGTCTTTGAAGTGGAAAGAAGGAATTGACCGCTTTGCTGCAGAGAAAGAAACTGTTTGAGCCCAATTGTCATCGGCTGAAAACCAACTTCAAAAAATAAAGGATAAAGGCTCGGTCCAAGCAAGAAGAATAGAGGAGCTCGAGGCTCGGATGGCCTCTGAACATGCCAAGGCAGAATCTGACGCCGAAAAGGCAAAGGCCGATGCAGACACACTCGTGGCCGTCTATCGGGCTGATGCGAAAGCTGCCCAGGTCCAAGCAAGAGAGGCAGCCGAGACCGCCGATACTCGAACACATTGGGTCGCTGAACTTGCTAAGTGCCGATCTCGGAGGGAGACCCTCGAGGAGATCCATGTTCGAGGTTTCGACCTCACTAAAGAGATTAAAAGGGCCAAAGAACTCGAAGTCGATGCTGAAGCCTTGGTTTCCGATGACGATGATGATGATAATGATGATGATGATGGGAGTAAGGGCGGGTCCGAGAACGGGGGGAGCCCGATAGATAAGAGACCGCTCCTGGGGATAACCAAGAAGATTAGTCCTTAATTTTTATGTTGTAATCAATTATGTAAACAATCTTGTATATAAAAATATCCCTTTTTTCTGACTTGCTTCTATTATGTTTCCTGTTTTGTGAAGATTTTATTCATGCCTTATGAATATTTTCACAAGGATTTAGGCAACTTGATCAAATTTGGACTTCATAGCCTTTATAACCGAGTGAGCGCTTACTCAAACTAGAAGTGATGTAGCCCTTAGGCTTAGTAGTCGAGTGAATGATTCGAACTCGAAGTAATGTAGCCTGTAGGCATAATGATCGAGTGAGTGCTTGCTTGAACTCGAAATAAAAATAGCCCGTAGGCTTAGTAGTCGAGTGAATGATTCAAACTCGAAGTAATGTAGCATGTGGGCGTAATGGTCGAGTGAGTGCTTGCTTGAACTCGAAATAAAAGTAACTTATAGGCTTAGTAGTCGAGTGAATGATTCAAACACTAAGTAATGTAGCCCGTAGGCATAATGGTCGAGTGAGTGCTTGTTTGAACTCAAAATAAAAGTAGCATGTGGGCATAATGGTCGAGTGAATGATTCGAACTCGAAGTAATGTAGCCTGTAGGCGTAATGGTCGAGTGAGTGCTTGCTCGAACTCAAAATAAAAGTAGCCCGTAGGCTTAGTAGTTGAGTGAATGATTCGAACTCGAAGTAATATAACCCGTAGGCATAATGGTCGAGTGAGTGCTTGCTCGAACTCGAAATAAAAGTAGCCCGTAGGCGTAATGGTCGAGTGAATGATTCGAACTCGAAGTAATGTATCCCGTAGGCGTAATGGTCGAGTGAGTGCTTGCTCGAACTCGAAATAAAAGTATCCCGTAGGCTTATTAGTCGAGTGAATGATTCAAACTCAAAGTAATGTAGCCCGTAGGCGTAATGGTCGAGTAAGTGCTTGCTCGAACTCGAAATAAAAGTAGCTCGTAGGCGTAATGGTCGAGTGAATGATTTGAACTCAAAGTAATGTAGCCCGTAGGTATAATGGTCGAATGAATGATTCGAACTCGAAGTAATGTAGCTCGTAGGCGTAATGGTCGAGTGAGTGCTTGCTCGAACTAGAATAAAAGTAGCCTGTAGGCTTAGTAGTCGAGTGAATGATTCGAACTCGAAGTAATATAGCCCGTAGGTGTAATGGTCGAGTGAGTGCTTGCTCGAACTCGAAATAAAAGTAGTTCGTAGGCTTAGTAGTCGAGTGAATGATTCGAACTCGATCCTGCTTGCATAATAAATCTCAAAATAGAGGAATTTTTCTTGGATATAAGATATCGGTATAGAAGAGAACTTTTCTTTGCAAGTCATTATACATGTGTTCATGTTTTGCGTCAGGGCTCGGGCCAACTACATGAGTATGGTTCGTTTTGACCATTTGGCTCTTACAACTTTTCCTATTGGAACCCTGTTGTTACAAAATAACTTTCTTGCATCAGAACTTGATATATTTGAGGGCTAATGCCCCCCTAGTATTCGAGGTCGATTGTAAAGAGGCCTCGGATACTGTCGAATTGTCTCTAACTATAGCACATGGTTATTGCCTCGTTAAAAACCTCACCGAAAAAACCCATTTGGGATAAAAGCCGATCTAAGGGAAAAAGAGTGCAACACGTACTTTAAAACCTGAGGTCTCGACGTCTTTGATCGAACTCCTGCAATGGGTTAGCTTCGAATATGTATATATGGGCGAAAGGAAAGAGAGAATCATACCTTAACAATAATATCGTTTGAGGAGTGATATGTTCCAGTTGTTCGATAATGGTTTGCCATCCATCGTTCCGAGTTTATAAGATCCCTTTCCGACTATATCGAGGACCTGATAGGGTCCTTTCCAATTTGGGCCGAGATTCCCTTCATTAGCATCTCGAGTATTAATGGTGACCTTCCTTAGGACTAAGTTCCCGATCCTGAAGTGGCGGAAGTTAGTTCTTCTATTGTAGTACCTTTTGATTCGTTGTTTTTGTGCAGCCATTCGAACGAGTGCCGCTTCTCATTTTTCATCTAATAATTCAAGGCTAGTGTTCATTGCCTCATGGTTTGATTCCACCGATGTATGTCGAAACCTTGCGCTGGGTTCTCCGACTTCGACTGGAATTAAGGCTTCGGAGCCATACACTAAGGAAAACGGAGTTGCTCCTGTACTGGACTTTGATGTTGTTCGATATGCCCATAGGACTTCGGGCAGAATTTCTCTCCATTTACCTTTGGCTTCGTTCAACCTTTTCTTCAAGTTTTGGATGATAGTCTTGTTTGTTGATTCGGCTTGTCCGTTCCCACTGGGGTGATACGGTGTCGATAATATCCTTTTTATTTTATAATCTTCGAGAAATTTTGTTACTTTACTGCAGATAAATTGCTTACCATTATCGCATATTATTTCTGCGGGTATCCCGAATCGACACACGATGTGATCCCAGATGAAATCTATAACCTCTTTTTCTTTTACTTTCTCGAACGCTTGTGCTTCAACCCATTTTAGAGAAATAGCCAGTCACAAATAAAATGAGTTTAGCTTTACCTGGGGCCGATGGTAGGGGGCCGATGATATCCATCCCCCATTTCATGAATGGCCATGAGGATAGGACTGAATGAAGTTGTTCTCCGGGTTGATGGATCATCGGTGCAAATCTTTGACATTTATCACATCTTCGAACAAACTTCTTAGTGTCCCTTTCCATGCTATCCCAGTAATATTCTGCCCTGATGATTTTGTGAATCAGCGATTTGGCACCGTAGTGGTTCCCACAAGTGCCTTCATGGACCTCTCGTAAAACATAATCGGTGTCTCCCGTTCCCAAGCATATTGCCAATAGTCCATCGAACGTCCTTCTGTATATTGTTCCATCTTCAGCCAACGTGAATCGAGCAGCTTTAGTTCGTAGGGCCCTTGATTCTTTAGGGTTCGATGGGAGTTTTCCGTTTCCCAAATATTCAATATACTTATTTCTCCATTCCCAGGTTAAGCTTGTGGAGTTTATCCCGGCATGCCCTTCCTTGATTACGGACCTCGAGAGTTGAACAACAGTCCCCGAATCGATCTCATCTTCCTCAACCAATGACCCCAAATTTGCGAGTGCATCAGCCTCACCGTTTTGTTCTCGAGGTACATGTTGCAAAGTCCATTCCTTAAAACGGTGCAAAGTTACCTGTAATTTTTCCAAATACCTCTGCATTCAGCCTTCTCAAACCTCGAAGGTTTTGTTTACTTGGTTTACTACCAGTAAAGAGTCACATTTAGCTTCAATCATTTCTGCTCCCAGACTTTTGGCCAGCTCAAGACCTGCAATCATGGCCTCGTACTCGGCATCATTGTTAGTTAACCTAGAAGTTTTGATAGACTGCATAATGATGCCACCCGTGGGGAGTTTCAACATGATGCCAAACCCGGACCTCTTCACATTTGAAGCACCATCTGTGAAGAGGGTCCAAACCCTCAATGATGTACCCGATTTTAACAAGAGTTCTTTCTCAACTTCGGGTATGAGGGCTGGCGTGAAATCGGCCACGAAGTCTGCTAAAATTTGAGACTTGATGGCCGTACGGGGTTGATATTCGATATTGTACCCACTGAGTTCGACGGCCCATTTGGCCAATCGGCCTGATAGTTCGGGTTTGTGCAAAATATTACGAAGCGGGTAAGTGGTTAATACGCATATGGAGTGATATTGAAAGTACTGTCTTAACATCCTAGAGGCACTTATCAGTGCAAGTGCCAATTTTTCTAGGTGCGGATATCTAGTTTTTGCTTCTCCTAAGGTCCAACTTATATAATAAACGGGAAATTGCGTACCTTGCTCTTCTCGAACTAGGACACCGCTTACCGCGATTTCCGATACTGCCAAGTACAAGCAAAGTTTTTTGTCTGTTTTTGGAGTATAAAGTGGCGGTGGGCTCGATAGATATCGTTTTAATTCCTCTAATGCTTGTTGGCATTCCGGGGTCCAAGCGAAATCGTTCTTCTTTTTGAGTAGAGAGAAAAATTTGTGACTTCGATCTGACGATCACAAAATGAATCGCCTAAGGCTGCAATCCGTCCCGTTAGCCTCTGTACGACTTTCACGTTGTCCACGATGGTGATGTCTTCGATGGCCTTGATTTTATCGGGGTTAATCTTGATCTACTGATTTGACACCATGAAGTCGAGGAACTTGCCCGAACCGACCCCGAAAGTATATTTCTCGGGGTTGAGTTTCATGTTGTATTTCCTTAAAATCTCGAACGTTTCCTGCAAATGGGTCAAATGTTCCTCTGCACGCAGGGACTTAACTAACATGTCATCAATATAAACTTCCATTGATTTACCTATTTATTCTTCGAATATTTTATTTACTAGGCGTTGGTAAGTAGCTCCTGCATTTTTTAGCCCGAAGGGCATCACATTATAACAATATGTTCCATATCTGGTGACAAATGAAGTCTTTTCCTTGTCTTCCGGGTTCATGTGGATTTGATTATACCCGGAATAGGCATCGAGAAAAGTAAGGATCTTATGACCGGCCGTGGCATCGATCATGCGATCGATGTTGGGCAGCAAAAAGGAATCTTTGGGGCATGCTTTGTTCAAATCCTTATAATCTACACACATTTTAAGTTTGTTCCCTTTTTTAGGCACTACAAATACATTGGCTAACCATTCGGGATATTTCACCTCCCGAATGAATCCTATCTTGAGAAGTTTGGTTACCTCGTCCTTTATGAATGCATGTTTTACCTCGGACTGGGGTCTTTTCTTTTGCTTCACCGGTCTGAACCTAGGGTCCAAGCTTAGCCGATGTGTCGTTATGTCCAGTGAGATCCCTGTTATATCTAAATGGGACCATGCAAAGCAATCAATGTTATCGATAAGAAATTGAATAAGTTTTTTCCTGAGTTCGGGGGTCAATCCTGTTCCCAGGTATACCTTACGTTCGGGCCAGTGCTCGATTGGTGAGACTTGCTCCAATTCTTCAATCGTTGATTTGGTAGCATCGGAATCATCGGGAATCACAAAGGGTCAAGGGATCCTTTCATCATCATCTTCGTCGATCTTCTGATTATCTGGTCGGTTAAGGCCGATGTCTGTGATTGCTATTTGGTATCTCGTTCCCCTTTTAAGCCCGATCCCTTTACTGGAGAAGGCGAGGATATTGGATTTACTTCCTCGACGGAAAACATTTCTCTTGTGGCCAGTTGTTCTCCATACACTGTTTTGACTCCTCTCGATGTTGGGAATTTAAGGACCTAGTGTAGGGTCGAAGGTACAGCTCTCATGTTGTGGATCCATGGCCTTCCAAAAAGGGCGTTGTACCTCATGTCGCCTTCGATTATGTGGAAATTCATTTCTTGGATGGTCCCAGACACGTTTGTCAGTTGAACTATCTCGCCTTTGGTGGTTTCACATGCCATATTGAATCCGTTTAGAACCAGGGTTACAGGTACGACCTGGTCCCGTAAATCGAGCTGTTCTACGACCTTCAATCTAATGATGATGGCCGAGCTACTGGATCAATTAACACATACTTAACTTTAGTTTTATTCAAAAGTACGGATATTACCAGTGCATCGTTATGAGGTTGTATGACACCTTCTGTATCTTCATCATTGAAAGACAAAATTCCTATGGGTGCATAATCCTGAGTTCGAGATCGCTTTTCTCTCACAATCGATGTCTTAGTGCGTTTAAGCATCAGCCCTTGAGGGGTATCGACACCGCCGATGATCATGTGAATGACGTGTTGTGGTTCTTCTAGCTGAAATCCCTGTTTTTGAAATGGTTCTTCGCCTTGTCGCTTAAACATTCTCGAAGGTGCCCTTTGTTGAATAACCGGACTACCTCCTCTCTTAGTTGCCTGCAATCTTCCGTTCTATGGCCATGAATGCCATGATATTCGCACATTTGATTGGGACTCCTCTGGGCATGATCGATCTGCATGGGTCGAGGCCATTTAGTATCTTTGATGCATCCGATAGCCGACACGATGGCGGATGCATCGATGCTGAAGTTATACTCCGATAACCGAGGCGCTTCCCTAGATCCGGTAGGCCTGTCGAACCTACTTCTGTTCATCAGCCCCCCGGGACCCTTGATCTTGATCATTTCTTTTGTTATTTTGTCCGAGGTTATGTCTCGATTAAATGATTCTGCGGTTTTTGTTATACGGTCGGTATCAATCCCCGATCGGACCTTGTTCTCGATTAATATCCCTTCGAGCATCAGGTTCAGACCCCAATTGATCATCTTCGACCCTAATTTTTGATTGGTACCGATTGTGCACGTCGGCCCACGTGATGGTTGGGTATTCGATCAAGTTATGTTTCAACTGCCGTGAAGCCGTCGAACTTCGTTCGTTCAAACCTTGGGTGAAAGCCTGAACAGCCCAATCGTCTGTGACTGGTGGCAAATCCGTTTATTCCATTTGAAAACGAGATACAAACTCCCTCAGCATCTCGTAATCCTTTTGCCTTACCTTGAAAAGTTCTGATTTCTTTGTTGCGACTTTTATGGAGCCATCGTATGCTTTTACAAAAAAATCTGCTAACATGGCAAACGAGTCGATGGAATTTGGTGGTAGGTTGTGATACCAAATCATTGCTTTCTTCGAGAGGGTTTATCCGAATTTTTTTAACAACACAGATCCAATTTCATCATCTTCCAAATCATTGCCCTTGATGGCACACGTGTAAGAAGTGACGTGCTCGTTGGGGTCGGTCGTTCCATTGTATTTGGGAATTTCGGGCATACGGAATTTTTTGGGGATTGGTTTTGGGGCTGCACTCGAGGGAAAAGGCTTTTGTATGAATTTCTTGGAATACAACCCTTTTACCATGGGCAGAGCCACTGGGATTTGATCGATCCTGGAATTATATGTTTCTACTTTCTAAACGTTGGCTTCGATTCGCTTTGTGAGCTCCTCAAGTATTTTAGAAATTTTGGGAGTAGTCCCCGATTCTTGCTCGTTTGACCTTACTACGACTGGCTCTGTTCGGTGGATAATTTATCGAGGTGGACTAGGCTCCGGTCTGCTTGGTAGCTGGGTTTGGCTCTGCAACTGAGCTATCGCTACGTGCTGGGCTTGCAATATTTCAAAGATCATTCGCAAGTTGACTCCGTTCTCCTCCACATTATGGGAGTCTCGAGCTGCAGATCGAGTACCGCCATGAATGTTATTTTCAGGCTCGGAACGTTGGTTTGCCTCAAAGACCACAAGCGAGTTGATATCTAGCAGTACTTCGGCTCGAACTTCAGGTACTTCGACTCGAGCTTCAATGACATCGATAAGTGGCCTTCCGGCCCTGGGCATCAAGTTATTGGTTTGGTCTTGAAGGCCGGCTTCGTTGTCGGTAGGTAAAGCCATTAATCGAGGGTTTTCCATTGCTAATTCGAAGTTAGAGACACCCTCAAAAGACGAGTGTAAACTGGTGTGTGTTGCAGATTTGTATCAAACAAACAATATTATCCTTAGCCCCACGGTGGGCGCCAAACTGTTTAGTCGAAAAACGGATAGAGTTAAATTTGTACGTAGTTCTAAGGATATGTGGTATAGCTTAATATAAACCGTAAATATAAATAGAAATATCAAATATGGATTACAAAGAGTACAAAGTAAATAAGGTTTTAAAGAAGATAATTTTTAGGACTGAACAAGTTGAATCAATTTGTAAAGCTTAAAAGAACAACTCTTCACTATAGGAAATATGGTGCTTGAATTACAATGTAAGCAAAAACTTGGTCCTTACAGAAATAATAACCATCCCCTTTATAGTAGAGGGATCTTACTTTAGATATAATTAAAAATACATAGTGGGAGACCCATGATAAATCGGTTTTTTCATAATTCTTGCCAGCTTTCTCTCCTCTAGTGGGATTGCAACGGCTCTTGTCTATGAGCTCGATATTGACTCGACTTTTCGGTCTTGACTCGAGCTGAGCTTCCGATCTTGACTTCAGCTCGATTCTGACTCGGATTCTTGCATTGATTCGGGGTCAGTGTTGGTCGGTCTCTAAATTATAAGCTTGATAACTTTACTTTGCATCATAGTTCGATTTGGATTCGAGCTTGTTAATGATATCGAGCTCGACATTGATCGGTCCCTCGGGCTCGAAGCTTGTTTGTACCATCTTCGGAATCCATCTCGAAGTCTTACTCCGATCTATTATGTTTTGACCTCAATCGATCGTACGTAGGCCAAAATATATATATATATATATCGTCCAGAAGTTGAGGATTTGTTTGTTCTTCCTACAGGACAAAATATGGGGTTATTGCTAAGGAAACAGAAATATTTGAAGTTTCAAAGAATCTTGATACTTATACAGGTAACTCTGTGACCTATATGTGTTTATAGTACACACTAAAGAAAATACTACGTATGAATTAGCATCGGACAGATTCCATTGCTAAAAAACATATTTTTGTTGCTAAACCAGTTCAACATTAATGGATTAGTGATGAATTATCGAAAACCTTGATAGCTGACTACGGGCGATTTAATATTAGCGACAGACTACTAGCAAGGAATTTCGTAGATAATTCTTTTTCTTTTTGTAGTGAGTATATGTTCTATTTATAATACATGAATGTTACTTGGATGATTATTGTATCTTCTTCTTCTTCCATTGTTTGAAACTTCTTTTTGGTTTTAGTGATTCTCGCTGCTTCTAACATTTCTGTACCTAAAACATTTCTCTCGAAAATATGGTTAACGTACCCACTGATTCTGACATGGCAACTGGCCCTATCCCTTTGGCGGTGCGTATGCCTCCTCATGGCGATAGTGTTTCTGATGCCATTGAAGATGAGAATTTTCTTACGGTGAAGGAAATAATCCCTCGTAGTGAAAAAATTAGGTCCGACTTTTTGAAGATGCCTGAGGATAACCCTGAGGCCTCGAAATCGGCGATGAAAGAGGTCGATCTTGCTGAGCTTAGGGAAAAGTTCAAAATTCCTGCCCATATCGATCTGATCCCAGTGGGACGCGATATGGTACAAATATATCGCCCTGATATTGCGCGTTCTATGCGTATCCTTTCTACGTTGGATATTCCTTTCCTCTTCTCCCAATGGCGGAGGAATTTTACCGTTATTATGGAATTTGCCCGGCCCAACTCTCTCCATACATCTACAAGCTTATATGCATGTTGACGAAATATGCGGAGTTGGCCGGGGTCGGGGTCACACTCCGCCATTGATGCATCTCTTCGCCCCGAGTTTCTATAGGGCGACGATGTTACACCTTTGCCACCGAGGAAGTAAGTGTCTGGTGGTGAAGATGGACGACAAGGCAAATCGCCAGTTTTGGCTCAACTACTTTTTCTTCAAGACCGAGGACGTGGTGATCAACGCGAGCGGATTCCCTGAGACTTGGAATTTCGCCCGTAAGTATCCCTTTTTTGTCAAGCGTTTGTTCTGCCTAGTTTTATCGTAGTCTGGCATTTCATCCCTTCTTCGTAGTCTGGCATTGCAGTCGAGACTACGCCCCCTCCTTTGGTCGGGGATATTCATGACCAGGTCAGTCAAATTCTACCTCACACAGTGGGGATTCATGAATAGCCGGCCTTTTTCAAGAAGTTCGGGCTTGTGTCTTCCGTGACCGGTGAGTTCATATATATATATATATATATATATATATATATATATATATATATATATATACGTATATATACTGTCATATGACCTCATAGTCGCTTGCTCGCTATAGTTTTGTATAGGAAGTGACTATCTTTTAATCTTTCTTTTTCAGCTCGAGGATCTTCGAGGAGACTGAGAGCTCCTGCTTCTGCATTTCGTAAGAGGAAGGATGCTTCTTCTTCGAAGTCTGTTCCAGTTATGACCGCGACCAGGCCTGCCCGGTCGTCTGCTTCCATTTCTTCTTCTGCCGCGGTTAGGTCTGCTCGGTCGTCCACTACATCTGCAGCAGGACTCCCAAATTCTCCTTTGCATCATCTTGTAGACGAGGATGATGAAGAGGAATCGTCGCCGAATGGTGGCAACTTGCTTCCCCACAAGAGGAGATTAGTGGACATCGGCGAAGGAGCTGCCCGGGCAGTGAATTCGGTGATGGGGGATTTTGTCATCCTAGAAACGATGACCATAGATCTTGAAGATGACGCCAAATTACCGCCCGTGATTCCGCCATCATCCGAAGCCTTCAAATTCTATCACGGTCTCTCCCTGAAACCGTGATGGAATTTGAAGGGCCATCGACGAGAGTCCCTGATGACTTACGGCATGATGAGCCATCAGTCTCGCGACCGGACGAGGATCCTTCTTCAAGGGCCGACATAAAAGGAAAATGTGTAGCCGAGGAAAGTTACGAGACGGGCTCTGATATGGATGTCGAGGAGGTGAGGATGATGGGGGAGAGACTTACCCAACTTGAGGTGAGATTGAAGGGGACCACGCGAACTATTGTGATACCCATGGATCGAGATTTGCTGGTTGACATGGAGGATGTGGTCCCTTCTCTTGGTCTCATTTGTTCTGATGTGGAGAGTAAAACCCTTGAAAAGCTGAAGGATGCCACTTTATCTAGGAGCATATCCGGCCTCGCTCTTAGGGTAAGTTTTTCGATCCCTCTTCATTTTTGTATGTAGACTTCAAAGCTTCGTTCTTAGTCTTCGTTTTCTGTTTCTCTTTCTTTCAGACTGTAATTTTGGAGATTGAAAGCGCCTAAAGAGAGGAGAGGCGCAAGGCTATTTTTCATAAGATGGAGCAGAAATATTGTGAATACCGTAACAAGCACCGCAAGATCTGTAGACGGTTCGGTGAGAGCGACAATTTACAAGTTCTTCGAGATGAACTGAAGGATCATCAGAAAATGCAGCGTCCTTGGGGGCGTTAAGGAACAAAGAAGAAGAGATTGAGGTGAGCAAGGGGGTCGAGGCTCAATGTGTCGATTTTCAAGCCCAAGTGGTCTCATTGCGCATCGAGCTCGAGGAGTGTCAACTCAAAGCAGACGCTCTGAGTGGTGAGGTCGCTAAGAAGGCAGTGAAATTAGAGGAGGCGGAGTTGGCCCGGTTGGGGGGCTGCGAGGAAAGTGGAGGCTTTGGAGATCGTGATCCGCATTCTTCGTTCTGAGCAGGAGAGTGCTCTGGAGACGGCCAGGCTTAGAGAGAAGCGGCTTGATGAACGGATATGGGAGTTGGAAAAAGAGGCTTTAGGCCTTTGTGATTGAGCTGCTGCTCTCGAGGCCGAAAAGGCACAGTTATTGGCTCGGTTGTCTTATAATTTTGCCGAATAAGTGTTAAGGCAACGTTGCTTTGGCTATACGTTTGGCAAAAACATGGGTAAACATCATGTATTTGTACTTTGTTCATACAATTGGAGAAATTTACATATTTTCCGGGCTGGCATTCTAGTCCTAGTTTATCTAGTGTTGGATGGCATTCCAGTCCCAATCTATTTAATCCTTTCATTGGTCGGCCTGGAGAAGCATATTGAGAGGTCGAGCAATGAACTAGCCGTCCTGTGCCTCCGTCTGTTCGTATTTCAACTTGAAGTGTTTCCTTCGTCGCCTCGATAACAACCTCCTTGAGAAAACTCAATTGGGACAAAACTCGAGTGAGGGAAAAAAAAGTACGACTTGGAGGACGCTTTTTCTTAAAAGCTGAAGTACTTGAGGTGTGTAATATTCCAGTTGTTTGGTAGTCACTTTCCTTCCATTGTTTCTAGGGTGAATGACCCATTGTTTGTTGTCGCCGTGATTTTGAAGGGGCCATCCCAGTTTGTACTGGAGTAATTAAATTGAAACAGATGGAGTAATTAAAAAGGTTACCTGTAACTATTTTGTTAATGACTTGATTATGTAAATATTTTTTTAACCGTACATATATGGTGTTATAGTTAAATTCATTATGAATATACACTAACACTAACATACCAAACAAAACTTTTTAAGGGGGTTGAGTGAAGTCTGAAATGAACAAAAACGAACAAGAGACACAAAGTAGAGGCGTGCATGAATATTGAATCAAATAAGACAAGGTTAGCTAGGGTTACGGTGATGGCTTCCTCTAACATCTAATAATTCGCTCTCTTTTTCTAGGTGCCAAGTTAAAGAAAGAAAACTGAAAATGACCAGTGCTACAATTACAATTAGTCACCATCACACATAAAATAATTCAAGATTTAAATTTAATGGGTTCATCGTTTTTAGATTTTTAGCATTAAATTAAACTCATTGTATTGTTAAAATTATTGGTTCAAATTTAATACTTTTAGAGATTTTAGTAAGTTTTTACATATAAATTCATACTTTATGTCGAAAATTATGTGTTCAGTTAAAACCGTAATCGAAATGTTATATCCGCCCCGGCCATCACAATGATTTTTAGTACCCAGGGAAGAGGGGGTTTCTGTCTTTATATTGATGGGACCCTTCTTTGTTTGCTAAACAAGGAAACTAGCAATTTTCCCAATTGATCCTCTACAAGTTTCTATAATAGTATAAATGACTTCCCAAGTTTGGTCGTATATATATAGACTTTTTAATTTGTTTTCTTTTTATATCTCATGCATGCAAAGGAATCAATGCCCTTATGGCCAAAGATCACCCCCCCCCCCCCAAAATTCCTTCCTCGATCATTGACAAATACCAATCCAACCATGGGTGAATTTAGGATTTGAATTTTATAGATTCAGATTCGATTTTATCATAACTTTATTTTTGCACTTATTTAGTTAATTTTTTTTAAATATATATACACAGTCTAAGGGAAAACTACTAAGTTTATGTGAACCGACAGCTTAATTGTTCATTGGTTTTGGGCCCTAAACCAACCAATAGTTTAACCTTTTTTATATAGTTTAAAATATAATTAATTTTATGTTGTCTGATCATCTAAAAGATAACTATATAAAAAATATTTATAAAAGGGGAAGATTATAATCTGAAAAAGTTAAGACAAATTATTTATTATAATAAGATAAAATGTGTAAGAAAAATGAGTAGATAATATTGACTAAGAACAAGAAGGAAAGAAGAACAATTTATCAAAAATACTGTGTCGTGGCAAGCCACTGCCTTGAATGCGATTTCGGCCCGACTGGGTGCAAATCGTTAAGACCGGTCGCTCCCCAAGGTTCTACAGCACCTCCAAACATGTGCACTCATGGCTGAAAGTTTAAAATTTGCACAAAACAGTTGCCCAGAAAGAAGAGAAGATGAAGGTATTTATCTGTGTTGGATAATTCACAAAGAAGACTGCCTTTTTATAGGCAAAGTTATTGGACAGTTACAGATGAATGAATTAATCTGTAGCTGTTACAGAAATTTAAAATATTGTAGGAAGAAAGTAATGATTAGCAAGATGAATTCTTGGTTAAGAATTGAGTTAGTTATGATGGCTAATCCACAACCTATTTATAAGTAATTAGGGAGGTTGCATGTATGACAAGTGTGGAGACCCTTTTAACACTTGTCCAAATATATTAGTCCACTTGGCTTCAATATTAACAAGTGCACCTAGTCTTCCATGCATTAAGACACATGGTAGATTTGCATAGCCACTTGTCAAAGCCCTTCAACACTTAGCTTTAAGGTTTCATGCAAGAAGCCACTTGAAAATTGATAGGACACTTGTAAAATAAATAGACCCATGGCTATTGGTGGTAAATAGATTTTCAAAAAAAAATCTTTGACTTTGCATTATAAATAATACCAACAATCCCCCACTAATGCAAAGACAAAAATAGAACAATTCTAGGCAAACGAAGGAACATGTACTTAAGTGTCAATATCTTTTGATTTGAATTGACACGTAGTGAAATGAGGCAACAACTAACATCTACAAAGTGAAGTACTCTTGAACTGAATGGACATTAGTTGAGAACACCATAATACATACTATATCCTTAATTTTATGCAAACTCCGCGACATTAACAAAGTGATTTTATGGTCATGCACATACCTTGGGTCTTATGAGTGCTCTAGAAAGACATCCCAAGTCTCTCATAAAAGGCGACCACACCTCTATATTCACGTAGGTGATTCCATCAAGTCTATCTACACATAGACTACCTTAAGGCTATGGAATCATTAAGGGCAAAATATGCTCAACTTTATAAATCACTACCCCTTGCCATAGGGATAGGAAATGTAGTGCATATTGAGGTCTCATATGGCTTCGTTTGACCACAAATGGGTATCCACCATACTTCCTCAATCCATGGGCTTTAGCCCCATCCCCCTCGACGTTTTAAGGATAACTCTCCTTGCCAAACCCTTGGTTAAAGGATCCGCCAAATTTCTTTCGGATCTTACATATTCCAAGGAAATAACACCATGTTTCAATAACTGTTTTACCGCACCATGCCTAATGCGGATATGTCTCCTTTTTCCATTATACACACTATTTTTGGCAATTTCAATTGCCGCATGTGAGTCACAATATAAATAAACTGGTGAAGCTTGTCTTCCCCCACAAAGGCACGCCTGCCAATAAGTTTCTCAACCACTCGGCTTCTTGCCCTGCCAACTCAAAAGCAATGAATTCAGACTCCATAGTAGATCGTGCTATACAAGTCTGTTTTGAAGACTTCCATGAAATAGTACTTGCACCCAAAGTAAACACATAGCCACTAGTGGAGCTAACTTTATCATTACCAGTAACCAGTTTGTATCACCAAATCCTTCTAAAATGGCAGAAAATTTATTAAAATACAAACACCAATCCATAGTACCTCTCAAATACCTTAGTAAACGATGAAGAGCATTCCAGTGTTCACTACTATGGTTGTGAGTATATCTACATAATCTACTAACAACATAAGCAATATCATGCCGTGTATAATTCATGAGAAATACTACACTACCAATTATCTTAGCATACTCAGTTTGAGAAATACTAGATTCCTTATTCCTTTTTAAGTGTATGCTAGGATCATAATGAGTTCTCACAAGTGCTACATCAAAACAATTAAACCTTTTCAATATTTTCTCAATATAATGAGACTGAGACAATAAAAAACCATTAGAAGTTCTTTTGATTTTAACCCCTAAAATCACTTCTGCTTCTCCAAAATCTTTCATTTCAAATTTAGAAGACAAAAAAATCTTAGTCTCATTAACGACATTCACATTAGGGCCAAAGATTAACATGTCATCCACATACAAACATATAATAACACAATATGATCCTATCATCTTGGAATAAACACAAGTATCAGATACATTAACAACAAAACCATTACCCACTAATGTGCTATTAAACTTTTTGTACCATTGTTTAGGTGCCTGTTTTAGGCCATACAAAGACTTTTTCAATTTGCATACTTTATTCTCCTATCATTGGATCACAAATTCCTCAAGTTGAGACATATAGATCTCTTCCTTTAAATCGCCATTTAGGAAAGTCGTTTTAACATTCATTTAATGTATCATTAAATTATGAATAGTGGCTAAAGCAATAAGAGTTTTAATAGTCGCTATCTTAGTTACATGAGAATAAGTTTCAAAGTAATCAATGTCTTTCTTTTGGTTAAAACTCCTAACAACAAGTCTAGCCTTATATTTCTCAATTGTACCATCAGGTCTCAATTTCTTCTTAAATATTCACTTGCTGCTTATGGGTTTACAACCTTTAGGCAAATCAGACAAGTCCCATGTGTGATTAGAAACTATAGAGTCTAATTCACATTTAATGGCCTCTTTCCAAAAAATAGCATCTATTGACCTTATTGCTTCACTATAAGTCTTAAGGTCTTCTTCTATTAAATAGATAGACACTAATTCATCATTCAAAACATCAAGATCAACATTTTCAGTCAAGAAAGTAGTGATAAAGTCATGACCAAAGTTAGCTTCAATTCTACGCCTCTTACTTCTTCTAAGTTCATTTTCATGCTCATTAGCAGTACTACTAGAAGAAGGCACAATATGAGAATTAATAGACATAGATATAGAAGCATTATTAGGCACATCACTATGCACATTATTTTTCAATGGAAAGTATGCTCAAAAATTTCTGCATCTCTAGATTCACAAATAGAACTATCATTCAAAGACATAAATCTATATGCAGCACTATTTTGAGCATAACTAATGCAAATAGCATCAAAAGTCTTGGGTCCAACTGTGATGACCCAAAAGGTCATCTTTAAATTTGATAATTATCTATATGTTCTTAGATCTCAAAAAATACTATTTATCATTCCTCGACTTGCGTGCACGGTCCGTATAATTTTTTGAAAACTTTTTATGTAAAAAATAAATTAAAATGTGAAATATAGCTTTAAAACTTAACTGAGTTGACTTTGGTCAACATTTTGAGCAAACGGACTCGGATCAGTGTTTTTCTCATTCCAGTAGGTCCGTATCGTGATTTAGAACTTGGGCGTATACCCAGAATCAAATTCTGAGGTCCCTAGCCCGAGATATGAAATTTGATGAAAAATTAAAAGTTTGAAAGCTTAATGTTTTTAAGAATTTACTGATGTTGGATTTAATGACACCAAGTTCGTATTTTGGTTCCGGAGCCCGGTATAGGTCCACTATAATATTTATGACTTGTCTGCTGAATTTGGTGAGAAATGGAATTGATTTGACGTGCTTCGGACGTCCGGTTGTGAAAATATAAGTTTTAAAAGTTTTCTTGAAATTTTCATTCGATTTGGTGTTCGATTCATAGTTCTAGGTATTATTTTGGTGTTTTGATTGCGCGAGTGAGTTCGTATTAAGTTTTTGGACTAGTGTGCACATATGGTTTGGAACCTCGAGGGCTCGGGTGTAATTCGGATCACGATCGGCGCATTTTGGAACCATGAAACTGCTGAACATGCTGCTACTGGTTTCCTTCTATGTGATCACGTGGCTGTATCCGCGATCACGAAGGCTTATTGTCACGGATGAAATTTGTACTATGCGATCGCATAGGGAAGTCCGCGATCGCACAGTTGTAGCAACTAAGTCACCGCGAATGCGAGGGCAAGCCGCGTTCGCGAAGAAGGAATGAGGCAGAAGCTGAAGCACAAAATTTGTGCTATGCGATCGCATAAGGTAGTCCGCGATCGCGGAAGGCTAAGAAGTTGTGCTTCGCGTTCGCGAGAGCACTGTCGCATTAGCGAGAGCAATGTCGCATTCACGTAGAGTTAAAATGGATAGGCAAAAATTATTCTACGCGGTCGCGAACGAATTTCCACGATTGCGATGACTAAAAATCTGGGAAAACAAAACCTAAGTTCTAGAGGGATTTCGTCCCATTTTCCACCATTTTTCATTTTTGAGCTCGGGTAAGGTGATTCTTGGGCGATTTTCACGGAACATTGGGGTAAGTGTTCCTTATCCTATATTGATTATATTCCATGATTCCGTACTCGTTTATATCATGAATCCGTGAAATTTTGGGAGAAAAATTAGATTTTTATAAAATCTTCCAAAAAAGAAAATTTAAGATTTGAAGGTCCATTTGATATCGGAATTTGATAATTTTGTATGGTTGGACTCGTCTCGGAATGGATGTTCGGATTTCATAAGTTTTTCCGAGATTCGAGACGTGGGCCCCGCTGTCAAATTTTAAAGTGAATTTTGGATTTTATCCGAAAAATTAGTAAATTCATATGAAATTAATTCCTATGATTCGTATTGAGTATATCGGATTGTTTGTGAATAGATTTGAACATTTTGGAGACAAATTTAAAAGGAAAGGTTGTGGTCGAGTAACTGATTGAAATTGCAAAGCGAGGTAAGTGTCGTGGTTAACCTTGACTTGAGAGAATAGAACCCTCAAATTATTTGTTATGTGAAATGCATGTGAACGATGTATAGGCGAGGTTACGAGTGTCTATACGTCGTCAAATTAATTGTTTGCATAATTATTTGAAAATCCTAAATTTATTTTAGTACACGAATTAATTGTTATGATAATTGTTTCTCTCTTATTCTTTGTCAAATATTAATTCTTGAATTCCTACAATAATTGCTACATGCTGATTTGATTTATGTGCATTAATTGCTACTTGATATTTAGCATATTAAATAATAAACTGCCTATTTTCTCCTTGATTTTTATAATAAATTGCTATTTATCATTGTTTGTTTCATAATTAAATCATAATTATTGTATGCTTATTGTCTTAAAAATTTTATATTAATTGTTGCATTTATTGGGGTAATTTCTTCTATAAGAATTGGTAAATGGATATATTGGAGAATCGGGTTGCATGCCGCAACAGACTTATTAAAAGTCCATATTGGGGGATCGAGTTGCACGCCGCAACATACTTATTAAAAGTCCATATTGGGAGATCGGGTTGCACGCCGCAACAGACTTGTTTAAAAGTTCATATTGGGGGATCGGGTTGCACGCTGCAACAGACTTGTTTAAAAGTCCATATTGGGGGATCGGGTTGTTTGCCGCAATAGACTTATTTAAAAGTCTATATATACTTGATTAAAATAAATATATAGGAGGATTGAAAATGAATATTTTGTGTGAGCGGGTTGCACGCTGCAACGGAAATTGATTAAAATAATAATTGATTATGACTGCTGAGTTGGTTTCAACTATTAGAAAAATGGGTTACGTGATTTAATTATGTTATGGTGGTTATTACTATTATTGCGTACATATTAATGTAAGTGACCTGCCTTAGCCTCATCACTACTTCGTCGAGGTTAGGCTCGGCACTTACCAGTACATGGGTCGGTTGTACTGATACTACACTCTGGACTTCTTTTGTAGATTTCGGAGTTGGTTCCAGCGGCGTACCATAGACTTGCTCGGATTTCAGGTACCAGAGGAGACTTGAGGTATAACTGCACGGCGTCCGCAGTTCTGAAGTCCCCGTCTACTTTACTTTAGCTGTGTGTTTTTGTTTTCAGACAACTTTATTATATTCAGACCTTTATTTGTATTATTCTAGAAGCTCATGCACTTGTGACACCAATTCTAAAATGGTATTTAGACACCGTTATTTTATGGATTATTCACTACATTTCAGACTTTACTTCCACATTTAATTCTTTGTTATTCATAAATTTAAAAATTGTTTTAAAATGGATAATATTATTCTAATGTTGGCTTGCCTAGCAAGTGAAATGTTAGGCGCCATCACGGTCCCGAAGGTGGGAATTTCAGGTCGTGACAGTTGGTATCAGAGAACTAGGTCACATAGGTCTCATGAGTCATGAGCAAGCGTAGTAGAGTCTGAAAGATCGGTACGGAGACATCTGTACTTATCTCTTAGAGGCTATGAAGTTTAGGAACAATTTCACTTCTTTCATTCTTTATCGTGCGGAATTGATTTAGCTTGAAACATATATCTCGTATACCTTTGTATCCACTCGTGTATGACATTGCGCACTCGGTATCAGTTGTGCGTCAACAGTTCGTGATGCCGCAGATGGACTACGAGAGAGCGAGAGATGCTCAAACATTGCCTCAATGTGTGGTTCTGACTGAAGATGCGGACGCATTGAGAGACCACCTAGTGAATCTTGTGGGGGTGCAACGGACCTTGGCATATGGTTGATTTATACGAGCTGTGAAGGTTAATATTATGGATCATCGGACATGGTGAACTATGACTTCGCGTCGAGTGGGGGAGTCCACTATCAATGAATGGATTGCGGGGTGATGTGTTATATCAGTTTTGGCCTGAAATGTATATATGTGGTACTGAAAGGTTTCCCCAAAATTTACACATGTTTAAGGCCTGAGATTTTGAAGAAGATAAGGTTGGGACTTGCGGCATGTCCACCTACTTAATAATCATATACTTCAGTACCAAAGGAATTAGAGAAACAACTTTAAATTTACATAAGGTCTACTCAGCGTAGACGTCATGGTTGCAGATTTTGGGGTGCTTCGGAGGAAGTACAGTGGTTGACGAGATTCTGGACTATGTGGTTCGTTCCATGGAGTTCTACTTTTGTGATCGTTGTGTATAAATAGGGGTAAGGGTTACCTCTTAGAAGAATTGAAGAGTATGTTAATAAATGGGTCAGCTCAACAGTGTTGAGTCAGCTTAAAAAAGATGAAATTGGCCTTGGGAGAGATAATTCTCCACGGGTGTCTACGGCAAGCCTATGAAGAGGACAAACCAACCAATGCAACACTGCCCACTTGGCTCAGTTCTCGTAAACGCTTTTGAAAGAGTTTATTCCCGGATACTCCGTAATACGTGGCGCATAGGGTTTGAACGGTTGCGTCAGGTCACCATGACAGTGTCATAATATGCTATCAGGTTCAATAAGTTAGCCCGTCATATTCCTACTTTTCTTCATACAGCCAGAGAGCGAGTCCACAAATTCATTGAAGGACCCAATTATAATCGTAAAATTTTGTACGACTCGGGAGCTACAGGCTGATACTTCATTTCCGCTAGTGGTAGAAATTTCCAAGATATTAGAAAGTGTTCGAGGTGAGAAAAAAAGAAAACTAAGGAGACCAAGACGTCTCGAGGTTCTGGGGGATTCAGTGGATTCTACTCTGCAAGTATAAATCATTATGGCGGGGGCTCGGGCAGTCGGCGAGCCCAGTCCGCACATCGGATTACTCGGGGTGCTCCAATAAGTTCTTTTAATGCACCACCGACATGAGTTCCTACAAATGGTTATTCCAGTTATCTGACACAGACTCAATATGAGCAGCCAAACCTGCAAAGGGGTTGTTATAAATACGGTGATATTAGGCACATCATGAGAAAATTGTCCCAAACTTGGGAGAGACATATTTCGTCAAAGCACTCAGGCTACGTGCCCCATTGCATTTACTACACCACCCACACGACCAGTTATGGGTGGAGGACGGGCGGGTAGAAGGCGTCTTAGAGGTGGAGACCCAGCCGTTGATATATATATTTTATGGCATGGCGGAGGTTGTTACATCAGATGGTGTCATTACAGGTACGACCTCAATTTAAAATAAAGGAACAATTTCCTTAACTTGATTCGGTTCTGAGTATCAAGACGAGTCCTCCTATTATGCTCCATTATGAGTGAGCTTCGTAATTCTATAATCTACTTATGTGTTTACTCATGTTGGGAGATTCTATGGAGATAACTACACGTATCATTCCATGTTGGTCACTAATAAGAGCTGCGAGGCTAAAGGTGGCTTCTATTACCAATTTTGATAAGTTTTGAAGTAATTTCCGGATAATTAATTATAAATTATGAATTATATGCCCTACCAGTGTAGGGTTCATTATATGTTGTGATTTGGTGTAATCGAAATTATTTAAAAGAAGAAAATGGAAATTTTTGATTGGCACGATGTGCATATTACTTGTGATTCGGAACTGAGGACGAGATCCCCACACTTTAATATAAATTGATATGTTTAAATCGGGCTACGAGCTGCGGTGAAAGTTATACAGGGACGAAATCCTTGTGAGGGAAATTCTTGTGTTTAAGTTCTCTCTTGTGAAATTAAAGTTGTACTATAGCAATAATAGGGAGTCATGCCTGTTAGGCTTAATTGAAAATTCTTGTATGAAATTCTCTGTGCATACTTGCCAAATTTGTGTTGTAATTATTGAGTTTTAACCTACGAGATAGGTGCCCACCTAGGTGGAGTTAAATGTGACTCGTTAATTCGAGTAAAATAATTATGAGGTCTGATTACCATCAATTGAAGATTAGGGCATCTGATGTCCCTAAGACAGCTTTTCGGACTCGGTATGGGCATTACGAATTGCTAGTAATATCATTTGGGCTTACCAACGCCCCATCAACACTTATGGATTTGATGAATTAGGAGTTCAAGCCCTATTTGGGTTCTTTTGTGGTTGTATTCATTGATGATATCTTGATTTACTCCAGCAGTCGAGAGGAGTATGAGCAACATCTTCGGAGTGTGCTTCAGACTTTGAAGAATTATCAGTTATATGCCAAATTTTCAAAATGTGAATTTTGGTTAGACTCAGTTGCCTTTTTGGGGAATGTTGTATCGGCAGAAGGCATAAAGGTGGATCCTAAGAAGATTGAGGTTATTCATAATTGGCCTAAACCTACCTCAGTTACAGAGATTCGGAGTTTTTTGGGTTTAGGAGGTTACTATCATCGGTTCATGGAAGGGTTTTCATCTATAGCAAGCCCATTGACCAGACTAACCCAGAAAGGTGTCCCATTCAGATGGTCATACGAGTGTGAGTTGAGCTTTGAGAAGCTCAAGACCGCTTTGACTACGGTGCCAGTGTTGGTATTACCCACAGGTTCATGATCGTATACAGTATATTATGATGCATCTAACATTAGGCTGGATGTAGTATTAATGCAAGATGATAGGGTGATTGCATATGCGTCGCGGCAGTTGAAAGTTCACGAGAAGAATTATCTTGTTCATGACTTAAAATTGACAACCATTGTTTATGCGCTGAAGACTTGGAGGCATTATCTCTGAGGTGTCTCGTGTAAGGTATTTACTGATCATCATAGCCTCAGTATTTGTTCAAACAAAAATATCTTAATTTTAGGGAGAGAAGATAGTTGGAATTATTGAAAGACTATGGTATCACCCCGGAAAGGCCAATGTGGTGGCTGATGCTTTGAGTAGAAAGGTTGTGAGTATGGGCAGTCTTGCATATATTCCAGTTGGTGAGAGGCCGTTAGCTGCAGATGTTCAGACCTTGGCTAATCAGTTCACGAGGTTAGATGTTTCAGAACCCAGTCGGGTTCAAGCTTGCACAGTCGCTTGGTCTTCTTTATATGAGCGCATCACAGAGCGGCAGTATGATGATCCTCATTTACTTGTCCTTAAGGACACGGTGCGGCACGGTAATGCCAAACAGGTTGTTGTAGGGAAAGATTGAGTTCTGTGAATGCAAGGTCGTATTTGTGTGCCTAATGTTGACGGGCTTCGTGAATTAATTTTTGAAGAGGCACACAGTTCCAGGTATTATATTAATCCAGGTACCGCCAAAATGTATCAAGATTTGCGGCAACATTATTGGTGGATGAGAATGAAAAAGTATATAGTTGCATATTAGCTCGGTGTCTGAATTATCAGCAAGTTAAGTACGAGCATCAGAGACCTGGTGGTTTGCTTCAGAAGTTAGAAATTCCTGAGTGGAAATGAGAGCGTATCACTATGGATTTTGTTTTTGGACTCCCACGGACTCAGAGAAAATTTGACGCATTTTGGGTCATTGTGGACAGATTAACCAAGTCAGCACATTTCATTCCAGTGGCAGTTACCTATTCTTCAGAAAGATTAGCTGAAATTTACATTCGTGAGATTGTCCGCCTTCACGGTGTGCCCGTGTCTATTATTTCAGATCGAGGTACGCAGTTTACCTCACACTTCTGGAGGGCTGTACGGCGTGAGTTAGGCACGCGGGTTGAGTTGAGTACAACATTTCATCCACAGACAGACGGACAGTCAGAGCGCACCATTCAGATATTAGAAGATATGCTTCGCGCTTGTGTTATAGACTTTGGAGGTTCTTGGGATCAGTCCTTGCCACTTGCAGAGTTTGCTTATAATAATAGCTACCAGTTGAGCATTCAGATGGCTCCATATGAGGCATTTTATGGAAGGCGATGTCATTCACCAGTTAGCTGGTTTGAACTGGGAGAGGCTCAGTTGTTGGGTACCGATTTGGTACAGGATCCCTTGGATAAAGTCAAGATTATTTAGGATCTACTTCGCACAACTCAGTCTAGGCAAAAGAGTTATGCCGACCGTAAAGTTCGTGATATTGCATTCATGGTTAGAGAAAGAATATTGCTCCAGGTTTCACCTATGAAAGGTGTAATGAGGTTCGGAAAGAAGGGCAAGTTGAGCCCTAGGTATATCGGACCCTTTGAAATTCTAGAAAGGGTGGGTGAAGTAGCCTACATGCTTGCATTACCGCCTAGTTTATCAGCGGTTCATCCGGTGTTCCATGTGTCTATACTCCAAAAATATCATGGTTATCCGTCTCATGTGTTAAATTCCAGCTCAGTCCAATTGGACAAAGATTTGACTTATGAGGAGGAGCCGGTGGCTATTCTAGTCCGGCAGATCCTGTAGTTGAGATCTAAGAGTTATCCTTCAGTTCGGGTGCAATGAAGAGGTCAGCCGGTAGAGGCATCTACCTGGGAGTCCGAGTCGGACATGCAGAGTAAATATCCACACCTTTTCACCAGCTCATGTACTTTTTCTAACTCCGTTCGAGGACGAACATTTATTTTAGAGGTGGAGAATGTGATGACCCAAAAGGTCATCTTTAAATTTGATAATTATCTGTGTTATAAGACCTCGAAAAGCACTATTTGTCATTCTCCGACTTGCGTGCGCAGTCCGTATAATTTTCCAAAAAAATTTATGTAAAAAATGGATTATAATGTGAAATAGAGCTTTAAAACTCAACTGAGTTGACTTTGGTCAACATTTTGAAAAAATGGACTCGGATCAGTATTTTGACAGTTCCGGTAGGTTTGTATCGTGATTTGGGACTTGGGCGTATGCCCGGAATCGAATTCTGAGGTCCCTAGCCCGAGATATGGAATTTTGATAAAAATTAAAAGTTTGAAAGCTTAATGATTTTTAAGAATTTACTGATGTTGGATTTATTTACACTGGGTCCGTATTTTAGTTCTGGAGCTCGGTATTGGTCCACTATAATATTTATGACTTGCCTGCTGAATTTGGTGAGAAACGGAGTTGATTTGACGTGATTCGGACGTCCAGTTGTGAAAATATAAGTTTTAAAGTTTTCTTGAAAATTTCATTCGATTTGGTGTTCAATTCGTAGTTCTAAGTGTTATTTTGGTGTTTTGATTGCGTGAGCGAATTCGTATTAAGTTTTTGGACTGGTGTGCATATATGGTTTGGAACCCCGAGGGCTCGAGTGTAATTCGAATCAGGATCGGCGCATTTTGGAACCATGAAACTGTTGAACCTGCTGCTACTGGTTTCCTTCTATGTGATCACGTGACTGTGTCCGCGATTGCGAAGGCTTAAAATGTCACGGATGAAATTTGAACTATGCAATCACATAGTGAGATCCGCGATCACACAGTTGCAGCAACTAAGTCACCGCGAACGTGAGGGCCAAGCCGCGTTCGCGAAGAAGGAATGAGGGAGAAGCTGAAGCACAAAATTTGTGCTACGCGATCGAACAAGGTAGTCTTCGATCGCGGAAGGCTGAGAAGTTGTGCTTCACATTCGTGAGAGGACTGCCGCATTCGCGTAGAGTTAAAATGGATAGGTAGAAATTGTTCTACGCGATCGCAAACGAATTCCCGCGATCGCGATGAGTAAAAATCTGGTCAAACAGAACTTAAGTTCTCGAAATGGGATTTCGTCCCATTTTCCATCATTTTCCATTTTTAGCTCGGGTAAGGCGATTCTTGTGCGATTTTTACGGAAAAACATTGGGATAAGTGTTCTTTACCCTATATTTATTATATTTCATGATTCCATACTCATGTATATCATATATCCGTGAAATTTTGGGAGAAAAATTAAATTTTTATAAAATTGTCCAAAAATAAAAATTTAAGATTTGAAGGTCCATTTGACATCGGAATTTGATAATTTTTGTATGGTTGGACTCGTCTCAGAATGGGTGTTCGGATTTCGTAAATATTTCCGAGATTCAAGACGTGGGCCCCACTGTCAATTTTTAAAGTGAATTTCGAATTTTATCCGGAAAATTAGTAAATTCATTTGGAATTAATTCTTATGATTCGTATTGAGTATATTGAATTGTTTGTGAATAGATTTGAAGCTTTTGGAGACAAATTTAAAAGAAAAAGTTGTGGTCGAGTAATTGATTGAAATTGCAAAGCGAGGTAAGTGTCGTGGTTAACCTTGACTTGAGGGAATAGAACCCTTAAATTATTTGTTATGTGAAATGCATGTGAACGACGTATAAACGAGGTGACGAGTATCTATACGTCGTCAAATTCATTATTTGCATAATTATTTAAAAATCCTAAATTTGTTTTAATACACGAATTAATTGTTATGATAATTATTTCTCTCCTATTCTTTATCAAATATTAATTCTTGAATTCCTGCAACAATTGCTACATGCTGATTTGATTTATGTGCATTAATTGCTACTTGACATTTAGTATATTAAATAGTAAAATGCCTATTTTCTCCCTGATTTCCATAATAAATTGCTATTTGTCATTGTTTGTTTCATAATTATTGTATGCTTGTTGTCTTAAAAAAATTATATTAATTGTTGTATTTATTGGGGTAATTTCTTCTATAAAAATTGGTAAATGGATATATTGGAGGATCGGGTTGCACGCCGCAACAGACTTATTAAAATTTCATATTGGGGGATCGGGTTGCACGCCGCAATAGATTTATTAAAAGTCCATATTGGGGGTTCGGATTGCACGCCACAACAAACTTGTTTAAAAGTCCATATTGGGGGATCAGGTTGCACGCCGCAATAGAATTATTAAAAGTCTATATTGGGGGGATCGGTTTGCACGCCGCAACAGACTTATTAAAAGTTCATATTGGGGGATCGGGTTGCACGCTACAATAGACTTATTAAAAATCCATATTGGGGGATCGGATTGCACGCCGCAACAAACTTGTTTAAAAGTTCATATTGGGGGATCGAGTTGCTCGCCGTAACAGACTTATTTAAAAGTCTATATATACTTGATTAAAATAAATATATGGGAGGATTAAAAATGAATGTGTTGTGGGAGCGGGTTGCACGCTGCAAGGGAAATTGATTAAAATAATAATTAATTATGACTGCTGAGTTGGCTTCAACTATTAGAAACATGGGTTACGTAATTTAATTATGTTATGGTGGTTATTACTATTATTGCGTACAAGTTAATGTAAGTGACTTGCCTTAGCCTCGTCACTACTTCGTCGAGGTTAGGCTCGGCACTTACCAGTACATGGGGTCGGTTGTACTGATACTACACTCTGGACTTCTTTTGCAGATTTCGGAGTTGGTTCCAGCGGCGTACCATAGACTTGCTCGGATTTCAGGTACCAGAGGAAACTTGAGGTATAACTGCACGGCGTCCGCAGTTCTGAAGTCCCCGTCTACTTTACTTTAGCTGTGTGTTTGTTTTCAGACAACTTCATTTTATTCCGACCTTTATTTGTATTATTATAGAAGCTCGTGCACTTGTGATACCAATTCTAGGATGGTATTTAGACACCATTATTTTATGGATTATTCACTACATTTCAGACTTTACTTTCGCATTTAATTCTTTATTATTCATAAATTTAAAAATTGTTTTAAAATGGATAATATTATTCTAATGTTGGCTTGCCTAGCAAGTGAAATGTTAGGCGCCATCACGGTCCCGAAGGTGGGAATTTCGGGTCGTGACACCAACAGTTACTTGTTAAAAATCAGGTATACCAACCTTAGCCAAACACCCCCACTCTTTCAGAATTTTCAAGTTAGGGACAAACCCTTTCTATAACTCATACAGAGTTTTATCTAACTTCTTATGAGGGACTTTATTAAGAACATAGCATGCAGATAAAATAGCTCCCCCTCCCCCCTCCCCCCTCCCCCCCGCCGCATATTATCAGATAAACCCGAACTCAAAAGCATAGAATTCATCATTTCCTTAAGGGTTCTATTTTTTGGTTCGGCTACACCATTTTGTTGGGAAGTATAGGGAGCACTAACCTCATATATAATACCATTTTTCTCACAAAAGGCTTCTAGAGTATTAGTATTATATTCACCCCCCTGTTAGACCTAAGCCTCTTGATTTTTTGTCTAATTGATTCTCTACTTCTGCCTTGTATTTCAAAAATATGCTTTCAGCCTCATCTTTTGACTTAAGAAGATATACCTTAGTGTATCTAGAAAAGTCATCTACAAAGGTGATGTAGTATTTCTTTCCACCTTTACCAACAGTGTTCTTGAAATCTGCTAAGTCTGAATGTACTAGTTCAAGCAATTCTGTTGTTCTACTAATTGCATTCTTAAAAGGCTTTTTGGTATGTTTTGCTTCTACACAAACATGACACATAGAAAAATTATCAACATTAACTGCAGGAATTAATTCCATTTTTCTAAGTCTTTTAATAGAAGCAATATTAACATGACCTAGTCTACCATGCCACAAATCAATAGACTCAGCAATATAAGCAGAATTGAAAGTGCTAGCATTATTAGTAATCTCTTGAGCGATGTTCAATATAAATAAACCCCCACTAAGGTAACCCTTCCCAACAAAGTCTCCCCCACGAGAAATAATAATTTTATCAGATTCAAAACAAGTTTAAGACTTGCTTTGTTGAGAAGCGCACCAGAAACTAAGTTTCTATGAAGGGAGGGTACATACAAAACATTGTTCAAGGCTAAGGTTTTTTCAGAAGTTAACTTAAGGAGAATTTTTTCCTTTACCTATAACTCCAGTTGTGGTGGAGTTACCCATATAAATACACTCGCCATTAGCAGATTCCTCAAAGTCATGAAACAACTCCTTGTTGGCGCAAAGGTGCCTTGAAGCGCATGTATCCAGTATCAGTCAGTCTTGTTAGCCACCATGTTTGCCTCAACAACCACAGCAATAATGGCATCACCACCCTCAGTAAGGTTAGCTTGGACTGGAGCTTTTCCTCTATTCTTTGAGCTTTGTCCTTGTCTCTGGTTGCACTGAAAAGCCTTGTGACCAATTTTGCTGCAGACATAGCAAGGTCCTTTAGACTTTTGAATATGGCCCTTCGGCTTATTGAAGTAATTCTGCTTCTTCACATGTCCTTTCTTCTGTTTTTCTTTAAACCTGTCTTTCACAAAAGTACTAGAAGATTCCACAAGGTTAGCTTTAGAAGAATTAAGAGAGAGAGAGAGAGGGATTTCAACTTATCCTTAAGCCGTTCAGACTCCTCATCTTTGAGACGGTTTGCTTCCTCAGTCCTCATGTGACTGATCAGTTCTTGAAGAGTTAAGTTTTTCTTCTTGTGTTTCAGTTGATACCTGTAATCACTCCAGGAAGGTGAAATCTTTTCAAGCAGAACATTAGCCTGAAGAATCTCACACATTTCCATACCTTCATTGAAAATATCAGCAGTCAAGTTTTCATACTCGTGAACCTGCTCCATGACTGACTTATCATCAACCATCTGAAACTTAATCCATTTTCCAACCACATACTTCTTTTTTCCCGCGTCATCTGCTCCATATTTCTTCTCCAAACTGTCCCATATGACTTTAGCAGATTTATAATTTATAAACAAATCAAAGAGAGGGTTAGTCATATGGTTAAGTAGATGCCCTCTCACTATTTTATTATCCTTTTTAAATTTCTTCTTAGCAGCATCATCAGCAACAACAGTATTAGCAGTATTAGAACTTTCAGCAACAATATCAGCATGAGGATCGATAAACAAAACATAATCAACTTATAATTGTTCAAAGAAAATTAAAAATTTCTGGGACCAACGCTTATAATTGTTTTCATCTAAAGACTCAAGCTTTGAGAGATCAGAAAGTGTTTTGTTCAAAGTGGTGGCCATTAGTCAATATTATATGCGAAATCGCTTTCAAATTGTAAGAAAAATGAGTAGATAATATTGACTAAGAACAAGAAGGAAAGAAGAACAACTTATCAAAAATACTGTGTCGTGGCAAGCCACTGCCTTGAAAGAGATTTCGGCCTGACTGGGTGCAAATCGTTAAGACCGGTCGCTCCCCAAGGTTCCACAACACCTCCAAACACGTGCACTTGTGGCTGGAAGTTTAGAATTTGCACAAAATAGTTGCCTAGAAAGAAAAGAAGATGAAGCTATTTTCTGTGTTGGATAATTCACAAAGAAGACTGCCTTTTTATAGGCAAAGCTGTTGGACAGTTACAGATGAAAGAATTAATCTGTAGCTGTTACAGAAATTAAAAATGTTGTAGGAAAAAAGTAATAATTAGCGAGATGAACTCTTGGTTAAGAATTGAGTTAGTTATGATGGCTAATCCACAACCTATTTATAGGTAATTAGGGAGGTTGCATGTATGACAAGTGTGGAGACCATTTTAACACTTGTCCAAATATATTAGTCCACTTGGTTTCAATATTAACAAGTGTACCTAGTCTTCCATGGGTGAAGACACATGGTAGATTTGTATAGCAACTTCTCAAAGCCCTTCAACACTTGGCTTTAAGGTTTCATGCAAGAAGTCACTTGAAAATTGATAGGATACTTGTAAAATAAAAAGACCCATGGCTATTGATGATAAATAAATTTTAAAAAAAAAATCTTTGACTTTGCATTATAAATAATACCAACAAAATGCACTAATATGTAGCTAGTGTAAAACTTCGTTATATTATTAATGTATATAAGTTTGAACTGGTGAATCAACTCGCATGCTATGCGAAAAAGTAAAACTTTTTTCTTCTTCTTTTGTCTCTTTTGTGTGTTTTTACTATGACTATATATGGATTTGGAAATAACCGTTCGATCTAAGACTACCCTCTTTCGTTCCCATTTCAGGAAGCTTTGATTGGACACGTTCTTTTGAGATTCACGTCTCCCATGAATTTGATCCAATACACCTCGTTTTTAACTCCAACTTTTTATGTAAAGATAGAATTGATGTTGACAACAAATCTTCAATGTCCGATAACAATTTGAATTCATAGCGCTGCTCTTATTAAGGTTGAGGTTTGTATAACCTTATTTTTCATCGCAACGGGATGCATGAGTTTGGGTTCGAGCTGGAATGAAAAACATTTCTAATATTATGAGTGAATCTGGATTAGTGGGTCATTGTATTAGTATACCAGATGATTAAATCCAAAAATAAAAAATATATCTATTTTCACAAGTAAAGTCACGAAAATTAACACTGGATTGTAGTGCTAGAGAAATTAAATTCTTTATTATATTAGAGTGAGACGGATTCTTTATTATATATATATATATATTGGTTTGTGAAAGAAGAACAACATATTTACTATAATTAGTTTTAGCTTTTACTAAAAGAAAAATATAATCCTCCATATTCTGCAAATCCTTTTCTCGGAATAAATGGTTTTGGACTCCCATAAATAGAGTTTCATTCCTTCTCACTTGGTAGCATACACAATACAGTCTTTAAGGGGTTTGAGAATCTTATTTATTGTAACGACGCGGCAGGTCGTTTTGAGTATTACAACCTCGTTCCCCCATTTACTGCTCAAATTGTGATTTACGGTTATTATTTGGCTTGACGGGGTAATTGGTTCGGGTCCGGTGAGGTTTTGTAATAATTTCGAACACTTAGTTCTAAGGTTTAGAATTTAAGTTGAAAATGATGACCGGATGTGGACTTATGTGTAACGACCCCAGAGAATTTTTGCTAAAGAAATTAAGGTTTTATGGTGCCGAAGTAGATCAATTAGTACAAAGGTTATTGCCGCGGATAAGACTTTTTGGGTTGAACAATGCACCGATGTGTGAAGAAAAATTTTTGCCGGAAAATGGGTTCATTTCTACGGCCCACTATGCGGTCGCAGAATCAATATGCGGACCGTATAATGGCCGTAGAGTGAATCAGGAGTGGGGCAAGTGTGGAGGAAAGTTTGCGGGGCATTATGCGACCGCAAATCAGTTATGCGGTGCATTATGCGACCGCATAACAGGTATGCGGACCGTATAAGTGGTATGCGGACCGCATAATTACCGCATACTGATGTAGCCTTGCCCAGTTCCGGAGGCCACATTTTGTGGCCATTTCGCGAGCCGCAGAAGCGTTATGCGGTCGCATATGCGATCGCAGAGTGTGTTTCGGGGCTTAATTTTTCTAGTTTTATAAACCCGATCACATTCTGATAAAATACTATTGGGGGTCATTTTGAAGGGTTTCATCTGACATTTTAGAGAGAGGTGAGAGTATTTTAGAGAGAAATAGTAAAGACTTAGTCATTTATCCATCAATTCTTATTTAAGGTTTGAAGATTTCACAAGGATCATGCTAGGGCTTCAAAGAGGTAAGATTTTCTTTTTCCGAGTCTTCAATTTCAAGTTTGGGTAAAGATAGGTGATTAAGAGTATGATTATTGGATGTAAGAGTATTATTTACACATACCAATAAGATTTGTGAAAAGATTATTTTTAAATGAGTAAATATTGGGTTAAAAATAGTAGAAATCTTCAAAAACTTTAATTGAAGATTTGAGGGTCGAGTTGATATCGGAATTTTTGTGAAATGTGTATGGTTGGACTCGTGGTTGGATGAGCGTTCATAATTTTAACTTTTGTAGGGTTCCGAGATGTGGGCCTCATGAGCGATTTTTGAGTTAATTTCGGATTTTATTAAAAAATTAATATTTCCATATGGAATTAATTATAATAATTGGTATTGACTGAATCGAATTAATTGTGACTAGATACGAGGCTTTTGGAGACCAATTCTCGTGACAAGGGCATAGCGGAATAAAGAATTTCACGGTTTGAGGTAAGTAACAGTTCTAAATTTGGTCATGAGGGTATGAAACCCCGGATTATGTAATATGTGATTGGTTTTGAGGTAACGCACGTGCTAGGTAACGGGCGTGTGGGCGTGCACCATAGGAATTGTGACTTGGTCAAATTCCATGGGACTGTATAGTTAAATAATCTATTAATATCCGTGCATTCTCTACATGTTAGGAAAAATTGAGTTGAGACTCGTATTAAAAAAATCATGCTTAGGCATATGTTGTTATTGTTGGTACCCACTGGGGTCATTTATGTGGTTGAATTATATGTTCAAATTGTAATTTCATACTTAGTCATGTTCATTCATTTCATATCATATCTCAATCTCTGTTGCTATATATTGATGCATCGTATTATCATTTTTGGGATGATTTTCATGATATCTTGAGCCCGAGAGACTAGAAAGGTTGATGACCGAGTGAGGGCGAGGGCCTAATTGTGAGGATATTTATGGGATCGGACTGCACGCCGCAACATGTTTCACTGTTATATGCCATGATTGACTTGATATAGCGCTTGGGCTGAAGGAGCCCCTCCGGAGTCTGTACATACTATGGGTGTTTAACGGGCGGGTTGGGACGGACTAGACACAAAAAAAAATAGCCCGTTCGTTTAACGTTGCGGGTTGTTAGCGGGCTGTACTTTTTCGGGGTTTTTTTTGTCCGTCCGGGTTCGGGTTTAGCGGGCTGTTAGTGGGCTGTTAGCGGGCCGTGGATTTTTTATTTTTTTTTAAAGTAAATTTTATTTTTCTTATTCAATGTTATTGATACTTAAGTGTTTGAAAACTTTTAAGGCTTAGAATTAAACTTTGAAGTTTAAAGTTTTAAATTTGAAATTTGAATTTTATAATTTTAAAATTAAAATTTGAAAGTAAGTGGCTACAAAAAATTATTTAATAAGACCAATAGACAATATGTAAGGATCAAGCTCCGAAGACTTTCATTTGATATTTTTATTGAATAATATATAATACTTCAAATTAAGTTGCAAGTTGTTTTTTGATTTTGTTATTTTTGAACTTGCAAATTAAAAGTTTACAATAATTATATAAAAAAAAAATAGTATATCACATGCTTTGCATCATTTTTGTAAGTTCATCCATGTCAACATGAGGTTCTTGGTTTCCGGCATTGGTTGAATGAGCACCATAAACCATTATATCTCCAATTTCTTGGTCCTCCGCTTCATCTACCTCGTCACGCCCTTGATTTCGTCGTTATGATCTTATCCAATCTTTGAAGCGCAATAGAATTTCCAAAGCGTTGCTACCCAATGAATGACGGGTATCTCCTAGTTGCTGCCTTGCTTGGCTAAATGCGCTCTCTGATGCGACTGTTGAAATTGGCACATTTAGCATGTCTCGAGCCATGGCCGAAAGAACAGGAAATTTATTTGAGTTGCTCCTCCACCAACCCAGTGGTAGAAATTTTTTTGTGCGGGGCTCTGCTGACTTTTGCAAGTAGAATTGAAGTTTGCCAATATTCCTGCTACTGGTTTGTTGATGCTCCCCTAGTGTAGACCAAATCAAATAATCTTCAACACCATCATTATCATCCAAAGCACTGGTCCCAGATGTTGAAACTGAACTTGAAGGAATATTTGCATCTACAGCAGAAGAAGCATCAACAATATTAGCATAATAGTTATATAATGTTTCTAAATGTTTGTGTAGATTAGAAATACAAGTGTCAATATCAGGAGTTTCAATTGGTCCATTAAAAAAAATATTAAAAAACGGGCTGAATCGGGCTGTAGCCCATTAACAACCCGTTAACGGGCTTAGCGGGTTCCGGTGTACCGGTATCAAAAAACTGTTCGTTTGAAACCCATTCCCCGCCCAACCCGTCCCAGCCCGCCCCCCACGCTACAGTACCGGGCTGTAAACGGGTCAGCCAGCCCGATTAACAGGTATAGTACATACCCCCAGTGAGCACACGTACCTACTGAGTGCGAGTGCCAAGTACTGAGTGACTGTGAGGTTGGAGTGAATGAGAGGAAAGAGTGATTGTTACTCTGAGATGATGCATTGATTGCATTATTTGTTGCATTTCAGCTGTCATATATCACTATTTTGGAAATTCGAAAAAATATTATTTTCTATGTCAGTCAAATTTGATATGAATTTTTTGTGAAATATTAAATGTTGATCTTGAAAGCATGCCTACCCTTTTATGTTGGAAAATACTATAATTGGACTTAGCTGAGAAGCTCGTCACTACTTTCAGTTCTTTATTTATTATTGTTACTTACTGAGTTGGTTGTACTCCTACTACACCCTGCACTTCGTGTGGAGAACCAGGTGATCCCGGATACAGTAGGTGATGATTATTTCACACAGTCAATTTTCGGAGATTCAGAGGTAGCTGCCATGTTTCGCAAACCTTGTCTCTCCTTCCCTATCCTCTTGTTTACGATATTTGGTCTTAGACTATTATAAATTGTATTTTCTAGACTTGTAATGTATAGATGCTCATGTACTCATTGACACCAAGTTTTGGGAGTGTTTGTATCGGTATTTGCGAGACTTGTGGATTGTGTTTAAATATTATATTTTTAAATTTAAAAGAAATTGTGGTATATTGAGGTTGTTGGCTTGCCTAGTATCGAGATAGGCGCCATCACGACATGTTAGGATTTTGGGTCGTGACATTTATGGAAAAAATTTATAAAACAAGTGTTTTCCTGCCATTTGCGTGTGCCTCTTTGTGAGGTTATTCTTTTGTTTTTGTTTGTACATACTTTTTTATAGCGGATTGCTTATCTTCACATGTAGATATATATCAATTGACACGTTAAATGTTTGTGTCTGTTTTGGTACGTTTCTCTTTTGTTGTTTAATTTATCATCGTTGAGAGTATGCTTTGTTAGTTTTCGCATGACACCAGATTATTTCGATTATAACAAAATATAGACAGAGATAAATCCTTAATTCATAAATACTTTTAAGACTCTATAATCTGAATATATATTGATTTGGACAATTTTATTTAATTGAGAAAAAAGTGGTCAATTTTTGGAACTTTGATTTATCGGAAACTGTAGGGTGAACTAAAAGAAAACCAAAAACTGTCTATTAGCTCATTTCGACCTATTAAAGTATTCTTGGGAAAAAACTTAAATAAGTTTAGGGAAAAGGTCCACATTTGCTTTTATACTATTGAAAATTATTCAATTTATCATCTGACATATCTAATCAAATAATAGTAGTAACAGTATCTACTCGGACGTCCATCACACCCTTGTGGCCTTATCATTAGGAAATTATACCGTATTTGTCCTTGAAAAGGCGAATCGCAAAAGTGGGGCTATTTCCTTAAAATGAGGATAATATTAGATAATTAATTTAATGAACTATGAAATCGCTCAATTTCAGATAGTATATGGGCAAAATTTGACCCTTTTTCCTTATGTATCACTGGATCATGAACTATACAAGTTGATGTTTTTTCAAACTATAGAAAAAGCAGGGGCAATGCCAAAACAAGTGTCGATTTTAGGGACTAAACTGTCACTTCAATACGTGCAAGTAGGGTGTTAGTCGGTCGGTAGATACATTATTTGAACATTTCGGTACGGTATTTTCGGTATTCGTTTTCTTAAAATGCTATACCAATATCGTACCTAATTATACTCGGTATAGTTCAGTTTTTCTCCTTTCGGTTTCGGTTTATTCGGTACAATAACTTCGGTTTATTCAACTTGAATATTTTTTTGATAAGAAGGAAACCCGCAGCCGCTACACTTGGTGCGCACTGGGTAAACCTCCTCCTGTATAATAGCCTGCAAACCACACAGGGGAGGTAAACCTCACTAGGCAAGACATGTGCGACAGGCTCAACCCAGAAGGTATTGAGGGGGATTCGATCCCAGGTCATCCGTATAGATGACCGCCCTCCAAACCAACTGGACAACCCCGAATATTAACTAGGCAAGCCATGCGCGACAGATTCGACTTGAATATTAACTAGTGCATAGAGTCATAGACTGTAATATTCTTAATTAAAGTAGTCACAAATACAAAAATAAAAAAACATTCTAAGTTTACCTAACCTTTGACAAAATTTTTGTCCAAAATTTGCAGGTATTAACCCATAGAGAGAAAAAAAATACATAAAAGAATAAAATTGATCATTAAAATCGCCTTGTTACTTATGTAGAGCTAATTGATGACATTAGAGAATACAACAAGGACTAATCCAACAGATGCAACATTAATACATAAGTAAGAAACACTCTAAAATTATAGAAACATTACAATCTACGGCCTAACTTGTTCCTCTATTTTCCTAGAGGAGTTTAGGGACTTTAGTGCCCGCATCAATATGACATCCAAAGAAAAGTATTATGTCACTTAGTACATTACTTATTTATGTAACTTATATGTTTCGTGTAGGATATTGGTATTTTAATATTATTTTTTTAAATACCAAATATCATACCTATATTTTTTGAAATCTTAAACCAAATACCAAATATCATATTTACCAAATTATGACTTAAGAGGAGAAATAACAAAAAAAATTGAGGAGCACGAAATTTAGGAGGGAGCAAGATAATTGTGAATTCCATTCCCGCCATTTCAACTCTCCTCTTTCCCCTGGCCCCTCCGTTTTCTCCTGCAATTTCTCTTTCCAAAAAATTCTAGAGAGATAAAGAGAAAGAGAGACGGTGTGTGTGTGTGTGAGAATCTCAATGGCGAGGAGTAACTCGGAGAAATCAGACGGATTGGAGATATTATCAATCGGCAAGCTTTACACTGGTCAATGGGATAAGAAATACTGGAGCTCCTCTAGGGTATAACAACTTCATCTCCGTTATTTCTATAAAATGTTTCGAATTTGTGAGTTCCTTTTCGATCGAACAACTTGTTTTATTTTTTTCGGATTTAAGTTATACTAATGAACTAGCGCAATTTAACATGTTATAACAGCTTTCTTACCTTTTACTCTAGGTTAGCAATTAATGCTATTAAATTGAGTTATCTACAATTGCTTTTTAAGTGGCTTGATCGTGTATATAATTCTTATACCGTCCGCACATAGAAATTAAACTCTTTTTTTTTTACTATATGTATAAGTGCATAAATTCTTATCTCAAGTATTTTGAATCGGAAATTCTATTTATAGATCAACTGATGAACTATATATTTGGCTGAGCGACGTAGCTAGCATACTAATTTTTTAAGTTTTTGAAGCATTAGTGGTTGTACATATGAGTGTATTGCCACCTTTTGTTCTTCTCTGTGGGTAAAATTGCATAAAATTTAAAGTCCACGTAGTTTGAATAGAAATTCTGGTTATAGATCAATTGATGAACTATTCAGCTCAGTGATGTAGCCTATATTTTAATTTTGGAGCTTTTGAAGCATTAATTGGTGTTACATGAGTTTTTTTCCCGGATTTCTTGCCTATCTGAAAACTAATGAGCTAAATTTTTGCGCTAATATCAATGTGAAATGGATTTGTTTATTTCCTTCTGACTGTTAAGTAAAAGCTCCATGTTTTGATTGATTATGGATGACCAGCTGCAGCCAAATGCTCTACGCGATCTTAAGTTTATCTTACCTGAACTGTGTCAAATGCTGTACATTGACAAGTTAAACTAAGTATTCTATACTAGCAAAATGTGCCGAGAAATTCTAGTGATTTTTAAATTTATGGTAGATCTTTGGAGCTTAAGTTGAAGATTTATGCTTTCCAGTCATGTAATCTTTGGGAATCAATTTTGAGGGAAATCATGGATCACTTATAGGCAAAAGAGAAATCGAGAAACATTGCGATTGTGATTCAAGTCTCAGTATGACCATTTCTAGTATTGATCTGGGTGCTGTTTGATGTGATGAAAAAATTCTCCCCAAGTCAAATATCATTTCTTAAGTCATTTCCTGATGTTTGATTGGATATAGCATTACTGGAATGTGACAATGGTGTAGGATGAGGTGAGGCATCGGGAAGGAGTGTTTGGTGATTTTTATCGGTATCACTGTGGAAATAATGTTTAAATGTTAGTATGAGCAAGTACAGTGTAGGACTGGAATGGAAAATGACTTGCGTCCATAATAGATGTAAGACGAGTATCCTCATTTGGTGTACAGGTATACGATTTAACAGAATTTTATCGCCTGTTCAGCATGGTATGTTGATCTATGTTGGTCCATTTTATCTTTTATATGTGTTACAGAGATAGTACATCTTTATTTAGGAGCCCAAAGGCAGAGTTTGGTTGTCTCGTTTTCGTATAGATTACAGTGTTGCTTGAAACTTCTGCTCTAAATATCATCAAGAAAGCATAACACACAGATTTACAGCTGTCTCTATATAACGAACCGTGTAAGAGATATTCCAGTATCACTTAATTTGGCTTTTTTTGACTTGCAGGGCAAAGACCGCTATCCTTATCCTATTGGATACAATGCTCTAAGGACCCAAAATGGAATCACTTACAAAATGGAAATTCATGAAGGCCTTAACGGGCCGTTATTTACGGTGTGTACAAAGATTCTTTTTTTTTTTGTAACATGTTGAATAGATTTTTATTTCGTCTCTAGCTTTAGATTAATAATAATTTCCTTCTCTCTGCCTTCAACAGATCAGTTCTACAGATGGGCATTCATGTAGTGGGCAAACTGCAGATATTGTATGGGATAGTTTCCAGAAAAGAGGATATCAAATAAAACTGTTGCATGGAAAGAGATACTCCAGTAAGATTGATGGTGTGGAGGTGTGTCTTGTTCATATTTATGAAACCAGTTAACATACTGTGATAGTAAAATGTTCTGTTCTTTTCCATTTTAGATGTTAACTTTACAATGTTTGATAATATTGATACTGTTGTAACAAGAGTTAGTCTCCTTGGTCTAGTCTGAAGTCAAAACGTGCATGCAATTTTGTTCTAAGAAGAACTATATTTTTGGGTTTGGAGTTCTGATGGGCTGGCAGGGTTCATTTGGACTGCCATTGAGCTTTCATCCAAAAGACGATGCGCACAAAAGATGTCCATTTTCTATATTCATTTTGGAATCTCTAATAAGAAGTCCAATTGGTACGTTCTCCCAGAAGTCTTTAGAAGAGAATAAGGACACTAAAGGAGGGGAGGTCATATCAAAAGTACTTTATATTTTGAAACTAATGGAACGGGTCAAGTAAACAATTTTTTTTCTCAAATTGTTTTAAGATTGATATGTCTAAGTTGGTAGTTTCTTGTATTGGAAATTACACGAGGCATCCACATTTCAGAGCAGAGTGGCAAAAGCATTTATCTGAAGATTCATGCTTCCATTAGTTGGTACCTTGACTATAGATATATGGGTATAAGAATCTCCATTTTCCTTCTAAAGGTCATTTTGCAGTGGATTTTACTGCAGAAATTAGAAATGAGCTTGAAGTCTTCACTTAACAACCTAAACCTTTGGCCTGGAGTGAACTGATGGAAAGTAGGTTCAAATAACTCTGCCTTCACTAATGCTTCCATTTGCAGTAAGCTGATGGTAGAATGGACATAAATTGAACTGCATTGGCCTTTATGAGTGACATGCAGCCACCATAGGTGGCCCAATCTTATGGTGAATTGGTCTATTGTTTCAGAGGATAAAAGCTAAAATATTGCAAGAGCACTCAATACTCAAACCCTTTCTTCATCAAGCTCCTTTAAGGACCTGTAAGGCCTTGCTTTATGAGTTGGCTCCTTTATGACGTTATTCTTATGTAGGATGGTTTGAAATGTCCTTCATTAGTTATTGTGTATCTGCATCTAAAGATTCTTCAATAACTGAGTCATTTTCGAGGAGTTTGATCCGAATTGAGATAGTATATTATGTTACGAGCCTAATGAACTGGTGTTTCTGGTGCCTGGACTATGACATCTTTTGAGAAGATTTGTGCATTTCCTTTTGGCAAAACAACAAATGATTTCAGTACTTTTAGGCACATTATGCTTTCTTTTGTTGCCAAAAGTCATTCGACACAATTAACTACCTCAAAGAAAGGTATGCTAATCCTAAAATTTTCTGGAAGCGACCATAATGCCTTTATCATATCATTTTGGAGTATGATTGTTAAAATAGTTCAGTGACCTGATCTTATACATCATACTGTTGAAAGATATGTTGTAAATAGCCTACATGTCAAATTTAGTCCTTGAGATGTGAAGCTAAGCTCGTCAAAAGAATTTTTTGAGGCTTGTTGTAACTTGTAAGACACTCAGGCAGCGTGCTTAGGATCTATTTTTTATATTAGCAGACATTTAGTGGGCGGATATACATTTTCTGACGCAATTTATTATCTGTTCATGGACTGTCTTGTACTATTAAGATTACCTTTGTGTCAATTTATTGAATGCTGGCTTGCAGAGTGCTTAAGTTGTTAAAAGTTTCTTTTAACTTTGAATGGAATATTAAAAGATCAAAACTTAACTAAACGGGCCTAACGTTCTTATTTCTTTTCTCCTCATTGCGTGAATAAGTGCAGTTTTTTGGGTTCAAGAACACATTTGTCCAGAGGTTACTCAGGGAATTGGTGACGAATATCAGTGGAATGCCAGAGCAGAATATCTTGTCGTCTAACTCTCTTGGGAATGAGACATCTGGGGCAGTAAAACCAACTGAAACCGCTGGATCAAAAGCAGATCCTAATCTGCTACCACACATGGCAAAACCACAAAGTGCTGCGAAGAGAAATAGGAAAGCTAGAACCAATAATACCAAGTCACCTGCCAATAGCAGTCTCAAAAAACCTCGATGTCAGAATAAAAGTTTCAACGTCAAAGCTTTGAAATCTGACCAACAGGAATATGGTGAACATCCGCATCCCTTTTCCGCAAATAAAGGGTCTCCCAATAGTTCAGAAGCATTGCAAGAGTCAGAGACCTCACAAACAATAATTGAACGAGAAAAAGTTTCGGTTCTGGTCAAAGAATCTTTTGACAAAGATGATCATCTGCAAGTGGATAGTCATAGTTCTCAAGGAGGGATGAAGCATTTAAATCCTGAGAACAACTTACCCTTAGAAGAATCTATGGAAATACTAAAAGATGGAAAGCCGGTTAGTGTGTCTACTCTTCCTTTTTCCCTTTCATTTAAAGCAAATGCTTCGATACACTGTTCTCATTCATTTTGCATCATCTTTTCCTTTTTTTTCTACTAGTTTTTTCCCGCTGCTTTTTGTTTAATATTCCCCATGTAAACAACAAAACCAAGGGTGTCCTTTTTCTACAAGCTGTTTGTGTACTTAATATGTTAGCTAGGTACATTTTCTTAACTTCTCACAGTTTGATAGGTCAAAAGTTCTGGAAGAGCAGGTGATCAAAAACCAAATGGCCGAAGAGAAGGATGAGGAACCACCAGTTAAGAATGAAATACAAAGAATTAATGATGCCAATCTTTGGGCACCTGATACTTTGGATCACCCGCCAGGTACTATGAGGCTATGAGCTAATACTTACCTGTGCCGTGTCCCATAGTGCTGCATCTTGCATTATCTTCTAACTCTCTTCCCTGATAAATTATTAAATGCTTGTCTTGTCATTTCTGTAGATGATTCTTTCGATCTCGCCGCAGATATTGTGAAGGATGGTGTAGCTGCTGTTACTACCGCTAGTCCTGATTCTCTAATAATTGATTCACATCCACAAAGTGAAATGGATACGTCTTGTTTGGAAGTGAACTCAGAGAGAAATGAGTCAGATTCTGTTGGGCATGAAATAGCCAACTCAATGATGACACTTCTCCTTCCTCGAGCACTTCCTCTGCTTAGTACATACTCTAGAAAGAAAAAGAATGTTAAAAAGTCACCAGAAATATCTGGTAGTAACTCTCAAGACGAAAATAAGAAGATCGACACATCTGGTAAACTGTTGCCTGTAACTTTCAAATTTCAGCTGATTATTGCTGCTCTTATAGAGCAATTTCGAAGTTTCTATATCAATCATTGCTTGTCTGAAGATCTATCATGAAGTCTTTTAATTCTAGCTTCTGTTAGTTCCCTCTTTATTTCTTTTGCAGTCAGTGAGCTTGATGAGACTTCAATGCTCAGACAGAAGGAAAATATTAATTTTCTAGTTCAAGATTATGTTCCAGCATCTACAGCTTGTTCTCTTGCAGAAGTTGTTGTTCCTGATAGTTTTGATAATGCTGAAGGTGGATATACTCCAAGTCAGGGTTTAGCTCAGATCCTACAAGTAGCTGAAGTTTCTAAAGAAGATCAAAGTGTTCGAGGTCTACAAACCTGCAGATCTGAAATCGAGGGGCCATCAAAGAATGATAATTCAGAAGCACCATCAGTTTGCAATGGTGAAACAGGTGATTTTATCTCCCTTGAAATCTGTGGATTCTTTGATTGCGGGGCCTGAGTAGCTGCTGTTCATCCAATTTTCTTCCAATTAGCATGTGCAGAGCACATAACATAAAAGGATGTCACATGCCCCAAGGCCATTTAATTTGTATCACTGGCATTTTAAAATTTCTGCATTTCAAGCCTTTCGCTTCCCTGCAGATTCAATACTGGCTTCTTTTCCAGTCTGTTAGTGAAAAATGTTCTCTCGTGAATTCTAAGTTTGCCATTGTCAGCTTATTCAAAGCTCACTGCACCTCTTGATTCAAGTATGACCATGTTCTTTTTCAGCTTGTCTCTCTCTATCTGAGATGTTAGGAAATGGGCTTCCCCTCCTGTCTACTAATGTTGAAAGATGGTATAATAAGCTTACCCTGTGTGCTTTTCCTAGACTGATTTTTCAAAATTGACAAAAGGTGAATAGACTGATTGATATACCCCTGTAATACTTCACACCTCTTTTTTTGTGATTATTCTTTATGTAGCTAGTCTGCACTTCAAAGCTTCCTATATAGTGATGAGATAGGAGCTCGCGGTCTCTTGAGCTGAACTACTCTCTGTAGACTAATTGATTGAAAGTAATAAATTGTTGAACAGGGACAGAAATAGAAAATGATGTCTTACCAAGCACACAGAAATTTGTTCAAGCATCAAGAAAGGAAATTAGTGGAACCCAAAGGACAGGTGCAATTATCAGTGGGCGCTTAGCTAACGTTCCACCTTCTGCCGAATCAATGGTGCAACATGTTTCTTTATCCAAAAGTATCATCTGCAGAGATGTCAGAGATGATTCTGTTCCAGAGACAAGTGCCGGCATAAATGGGATGCGCACCTCACATTCCTTGCAAGGAAGCTCTTCTAAGCAGCACCAAATCGAACAATCGATATCTGCTGATGAACCCCACATTGATGGACGGCCCCTTAACTTCCATACAAAAGAAAGGTTCACTAATACCAGTGGTACACCTTCTAACATGGTCTTGAGATCACAAGAAGAAGAAATGGATTGGATGCTAAACCATACTGAAACTTCAAAGTTTCTTGATTCAACTGCAATCAAATCGGAAGGCAAATTGACTGAAAAATTGTCCAGAGACCAACACTTTGTCAGGTTTACTGGTCCTTTGTTACATAAGCAAAACCAGAGGATAAATGTTTCTGCTGACACCACTGAGAAAAATGAGAACTTAAGCATGGAGGCCCATAAAGATTTAAAGACTGAGAGTGAAAGAAGTGGTGTTCTCAAGCTTATTGCAGGCTATGATCATCCCATGCCAGTTTCATCAATGCTATTGAGCACACAAGAAAATGATCTTTACATTTGTGTTTTATGTGGTCAGCCGTTGCATGAGGATAGAACTATTTTCATGTACAAGGTCCCAATGGCAGGAGAAGAAAGGGGGTGCCCTTCTTTTATTGGTCATGCTTCCATAAGTTTTCCATCTTTTGGCAGTGCCTTTGGTGGAGATGTGAGATGTTTGCTCTTCTTCAATGGTATGTTGTGGGCCTATGGCTTGGTGTGTAGCATCTCATAATCTATAATTGTTTTATGCAGATTGAACTGGATAGTGCTGCTGTGCAGTTGACACCAATTGGGCAATCACTTGTGTTGTTCAACAGTGTAAAAGCCCCTGGCTGCAGGTTGCATTTTCACTTGACACAAGTGTTTGGTCTTTTGTTTATATTTTAGTTGCAGAATAGATGAATGCTAATGTGCTGATCTGCCATGTTTGTTCTCAGGGAGGGTGACATAAAGTGTCGGTGCTCATCATGTGCTCCGAATCATTTTGAGGAAAATGCAGTAAAAATCGTGCAAATTAGAAATGGTTATGTCTCTCTCATTGCTAAACTGAAAACAACTCTAAGTGTATGTTATATATTGGTTTGTCCACCTGATCACCTTGTTGCTGTGGATGAAAGTGGGAAGCTGTACATATGGGTCATGAATTCAGAATGGAGGTGACTCTTCTTGAGCATTGTGGTTTTCAAGTTTATTCATGTCCATCATAATATTGATCTTGCAGTGATTATAACTTTGATGAGTTATTATTAAATTTATCTTTCTTGTATTTGTATTTATCCAATCATTTTATCAGTTCTAGGGTCAAAAATTTTGCAATACTAGTCCACTTGACGGTAACTATGTGCTTTATTAATCATTTATTGTACTCTGCCACTTATGTAAACATTTCTTCACTCCAATGAACTGGTGTCCAGCTTACAACTTGTGATGCTTTTTTATGTGATTTATGTTTAATTTCTTTTGTTATGTAGTTTGATTTGCTCCCGAAATTCTGAATTTGCAGTGCGGAGACGGAAGAATGCTGTTTGCTGCCACCTGACTGCCCACCCTTTTGTTCAATGAAGTTGAAAAGAATACCAAAGTTTTCTAGTTTGGTTCTTGGGTACAATGGATATGGGGAATTTAGCCTATGGTAAAATACCTCTTTCCATCTTAACTGCACACCACGTTTTACTGCTGATCAATTTTCTTATTTTGTTTCTCTTCATAGTTCACTTCTTTCTTCAGCAACTCATGCTCATTCTGTCAAAAAATTAAACAGATTAATGATTTTAACTCCAGCTTCTACACAATTGTATGTGCAAATAGCTTCAAGAATACACACATATACACCCAGAAAACATATACACACACATTTATGTAAATAAGTAAATATCTGTTGGTTATCCTCGATTAGAGCTTAAAAGAAGACCTAAAAAGAGAATCAATTAGAAGCAGTATGTCAGAAAATCAGGGCTGGCTGCAGTGTTATTGTTTTAATGAATATGCATACTACACATAATTTTGCTTTAATGCTTCTTGCTTGAAATTAATATGTATTATTTGATAGCAGCTAATTTACTGCAAATTTTATAACTTATTAGTCTGGATAGATTTTGGTTTATTGTTTTCTTATTCTTCTTACTTTTGTTTTCACTATTTTTCTTTTTCGCGAAGGATGAGATATACATATGCCTTGTTTCTTTTCTTCCATTCCAGAAGATAAATAAATATACAAAGCAAATCCTGAGATGAGAACTTCTGCTGAGCTTGGTGCATACATTTGGTGCTTAAGACTCCTAGAGCTTTTTATTTACTGCCCCCACTCAGAGTTTTTTGGTTATATTCAGGGATATAAAGAAGCGCATGCTTGTGTCGAATTTTTCTGCTGCCAGTACTTCTGCTTTTCAATGCCTTCCAGTCAGTCTTTTTAGATGGCAAAGAAAGTACAGTGATCCTGCCGGGGTCACAGAAGAGACTATTGACGAAATAACAGATGCCACAAGGATGTCTTTCTTGGAAACGAGTGACAATCGACCCTTTTGCTCATCAGAGGATAAAGATGTGGCAATCTGGCTTCTGATTTTGACTTCTCCTGACCCAAATCAGCCTGCTTATGAATCTAGCGAGCAGCAGTCCGACCCAGTTCATTGGTGGAGGCTCGCTCTACTGGTTAATAACACAGTGATCATGGGAAATTCTCTTGACCCAAGGTACTCCCAAAATCTTGTACTAGAAAATTCTGGAAAACATATCTGAGAATCTTAATTCAGTGTTTTTTTTAATCGTTTTTCATTTGGCTATTGTTGATAATCACAAAAGGGAGGAATGCCCGTTTAGTTCCAAGGGCCATTGTGTCTTTCATCCTACAGTTTAAAAGACTAAAGGAGATTGTGGTTGTTGAAGATTGGGTAAGCATACATGCTTGATATCAGGTTTTGGGGTTTGGCAAACTGGATTGTCCTCACTTAGTGGTCAATTGCAAAATCATGTAGTTCTTTAAGTGATTCATGCTCCCGAGATGAATTCCCAGAAATCGTTGAAAGCTTGTCCTCCAAATCCTTGTCTTCACAACCCAAAACAAGAGACATTGAAACTCATAGTAGCATGATGTTTCAAGTCAATTAGCCTTTAACTGATGTGCTACTGGAGTATTTGTTATCTGCCCTTTGTCCTATTATAATTTGTTACCTTTGCTTAAATACCACGGTGTTACGAAGTTGACCTGAAAAAGTTAATTCTGTGGGATAGAAAATGAGTAAAGTTAGAGCGCCACTGCAAATAATGTATGCTGTAGATTATTATCATGATGGAGCTTCTGATGATGGGTAATGCGAGATTCTGATACTTGAATACCAAAAGATTAATCAATGTATGCAGGATTCCTGGTCATTCAAATGCTGGAATTTTTAATCTTTCAACATCTCAAGTCAACTGAAACATTTTTTTTTATAGGTAGAGTCAATTGAAAGATTAGATATCTCTCAAAGTTGTTGTACGATTAAGTAGACATTCAAAACTACTTCCAGCAACTTTGATTTTACCTTGGTGGTTTTCTGGGATATCAGCTCAAGTTCTTGAAAATGTTAAAAGGGCCTTCTTTCATGTGGTGGTGGTGGTTGGTGGGGGGGGGGGGTTAGAATGATTGAGGGAGATAGGAGCTCTACTTTCACTTATAATGATGGGACACTTTCTCTATTGTCTCCCTTTGTACTGGATGCTACTTTATATCAGGTGACAATTTGGCGAACTGAACATCCTTAAACAGTCATACCCCTTAGTAAACTTTGTTAAAACATTCTTGGAGACATTAGAAATTACTTGAAGAAGGTTTGTTACTGCCTGCAATGCAAGAAGGTTTCTGCGCGTTGTAGGCTAAGATCTTTAATCTAGATTCCTGAAATTTATTGTATTTACTAGTCTAATCTTCTCTCAGATTGATAGCAGGTTGGTTCTTGCATCAAGTGCTAAAATATTTATAGAAGTACTAAAATGTAATTTTAATGGCCTTCGATAAATAGTGACCATTCAGCCTATCTTCCTCTCAGGGCTACTGCACTTGGTTTTTCAGCTGGTCATGGGATTATTGGGAGAAGTGATGGGCTTGTCTACACGTGGGAATTAACTACAGGGAAAAGGCTCCAAAATCTGCATCACTTTAAAGGTACTCTTTTTGTTGCAAGTGCTTTAGTTTATTGCTCAAATCTTACAAGTTAAAGTCGAATTCCTATGCTAAATGTGCTTTTTTTTATTTTGGGTTCTGGACAAACTTACTTTCAGCTGGAAAATTTGATTTTCAGCAATTAACATTAGGTTACTTCACACTATCACTTTCAGGAACTTAGGAATTTAAGAATTCCCAAAGATCACTTGTTGACAAAATTGTGGCATCGTAGCATACTGCATACTTGTATTGACTTTAAACTCTTGTAGTTTGGTATGAGGTATAAGTAGATATAGAGCTGGTTTGACTAACTTTTAAGCAGTTTTAAACTTGTGGAAGTGTTTGGCAACCAAAAAAAGGGCTTAAAAAAAAGTTAAAATCTGCTTAAAAAAAGCCAAAACCAATAAACTGGAAAACCCAACTTTTTCAAAATTGGCTTAAAAGCCATATTGCTTTGACCAAGTATATTACATTCTTATCCCTTATAATTTTTCTTAATCCCGAAATTACCCTAAACCCTACAACATACTAGCTTTTCTCCTCTCCATTCTTGTTGCAACAACCTCTGCTTTCTTCTTCGTCTTCTTCCATAACTTTCCTCTCTTTTCCTTTCATTTCTTTCTTTACACTTTCATTCATTGTTTTCCCCTCTTTTCCCTTTCCTTTCTTTCTTCCCTAGTGCTGCTCTCTTCCTCGTCACATTCCTTATGTCAGTTCTAATCTTCGTTCTTCATCTTGCCTTTGTTACTGTCATTCTCCAATATTTGTCAATTTCTTGAAGTTCTTAACGCGAAGCAAACATTAGTTTTTTAAATAATGTTTGATACATTCCAATATTTTGTAAATATTGTTCTTTTAGCTTCTTTTTTTGGTTCCATAACATTTAAATTTTTTGGTAGTTGAATCCTTCCTTTTTTTTAATTGGTGTAACTATATTCTAAAATCAAATCATTCAATGAATTTACGTGTTACCCTTGAATTTGAAGTTATGAACGGAAAATATAATATTATAGTTATCATCTTCTTTATAATGTTAACAACTTTAAGGATATTTCAGTCATTTTAACAAGAAAAAGTGCTTACCAGCACTTGTTTACCAAACACTTCATCAGCTTGTTTTAAGTTTCAGCACTTTTATCCTAACACGTAACTGTTTATTTATAAAACAAGTTCCAGCACTTATAAAGTGCTTTTAAGCACTTAACTTAAAAGCCACTTTTTTTAAGCCAATCCAAACGGACCCTAGGTCTTTTCTGAAGCTCTTAATACCACCTTAATACTTTGTTTGGTTAGCAAACCTGGTATAAGTTATCCCGGGATTAAAATTAGTATCTGGATAACTTATACCTTGTAGGGGTTGGGGTAATTAGTGCCGGGATCACTTATACCTTCTTAGAAATTATGCAATTGTCATTTTTAATACAACATACCAAACAGTGGATAAAAAACAATACCGGGATAACTAATCCCGGCATAACTAATCTAGCATAACTTATCCCAGCATAACTAATCTAGCATAACTTATCCCAGCATAACTTATTCCAGCATAAGCCGTATTCAAACCAAACGACCCCTTAGAGATTTAAACAACAGGATTCGCTCAACTGCATTGAAAACTTTTTTTTTTGATCGGTTTAAAAACTTTATTATTTTAGTTGTCCTTTGGCTGGGGTAAGAGTGCCGTCGCACAATCTCTTCTTATTGAACAAACTTCAGCTTCAAAATTTTGACTTTTTGTTTCAATTACTTCCTCTGGAGGGTAGTGACATGAGGGTCGTTTTTTAAATAAGATGGTAAATATTGCTCTGATGGTAAGCAACCTCCACTTCCAACCAAGAGGTTGTGAGTTCGAGTCACCCCAAGAGCATGGTGGGGAGTTCTTGGAGGGAAGGATGCCGAGGGTCTATTGGAAACAGCCTCTCTACCTCATGGTAGGGGTAAGGTCTGCGTACACACTACCCTTCCCAGACCCCACTAGTGGGATTATACTGGGTTGTTGTTGTTGTTGTTGTTGTTGTTGTTGTTGTTGTTGTTGTATGTTTGGTCAGCCTTTCCCAAGATCTAGTCATCCTTCACCCCTTTTCCTTACTATTTTCTCAATACAGCCAATCGGTTTGTCTTTTGGTGATGTTAGAATTTTACTAATATTCTTGATTCTTCTTTCAGGTTCAACTGTGTCATGCATTGCTACTGATGATTCGAACCATGGTGCAGTTGCAATAGCCAGTGATGGAGGTCAGCTACTGGTATATTTGCGATCTTAACAGGCTTTCTTCATATTGAATAAGTAATTCTTTGTCCACCTTTAACAATTTTGATGGACGTAACTGCCCCGTTTTCCCGAGTTAAGCCTAATGTCTAAAACCCGCTAGCTTTGATAGGCATTGTTGTCAAAGAAATGAGGTTTGTTGGCCGAAGCTCTTTGTATATCTGTATGTATCAGATAGTATCTTTCTTTTGGTTCTAGTTGATCCCAATCCAGTACCATTATAGATTTGTAAGTAACAGGTTAAAGTTAGATCTTAAATAATGAAGATCTAGTCTCTTGATTATTTGTCTGACGTGCACTTTTAACATCAAATGATCAGCTAAGCTGTTGTAGTATATCGCTTTTAGGCGAATTTACTTCCAGTCATCACCTAAGCTGTCGCGCTTGCAAAAATTGGAAGAGTGGTTGCCAGCTAAAACGATTTTGCCAATGGCAGTATAGACTTCTTGTACATGTGATGGACCATGTTTTCCTCATAGACAGAGACATTCAAATCAATCAATTACGCAAAATGTCAAATTTAATTAATCAATCTTGCGCATAAACTCCAAATCAGCTGAGATCGGATGAATATTTTTGTATTTGTTCTACTCAATCAAGTCGCAATGTTCAAATAAGAAACCAAAATAAAGGAAAAGGGAGGTACTCAACACTTTCGATCTGGGCAGTAGTATTTGGTAATTTTGCTCACGGGTTTTGATGGGCACCCAAAGGCCAAATTAATCAAACATAAGGTCTAACCAACATTAAAACTGTGTCCCATTTTGAAGTACCTTAAGCTCTTCACGAGATTTCTGCTTGCATGATTTAGTACTTGTATCAAGGTAAACATTTCCTGTGAGTTACCTACTCGAAGGAAGCGTTGGAGCAACGGTAAAGTTAACTCCGTCTGACCTATAAATCATTGGTTCGAACCGTGGAAGCAACCATTAATACTTGCATTAGAATAGACTATCTACATCACCCCGTGGGGTACGACCCTTCCTCGACTATGCGTGAATGTGGAATGCTTTGTGAACCAAGCTACCCTTTACGTGAGCTACCTACTCGTGTTGCATCAGAGTAGCAGAATTCTAGTGAGCTACCTACTCGTGTTGCATCAGAGTAGCAGAATTCTAATTAAGTTGCATAACGGAGTTGCCAAAGCTAAAGGGTCCCAATCAAGCATTCAGCATGATAGAGTAGAAATCAGCATCAACATATCAATCTTCAATTACCAAATTCAAACAAAAAGAGACGATTATGGAAGCCTAGCTGCAACTAAACCATTTTTATTGATATAGATAATAATCTCAAGTTAATCTCAAGTTTGGAGCTAAACCTAATAAATAATACTCCTATGATGTTTCAGAGTAGGGAAGCAAAAGCTGGTCTACATAGCAGCAATATGACAAATTCTCAACCAAAATTAAAACATTTAAATAGATAAAGATAAATAAGTAATTCAAGCTCTGCTCAACTCAAAATCTCTTAGCCGTTTAAGAAAAGGAGCAAAAGCTAAATAGCATCTACTTTGCAGCCTTTGCTGGACCATTGGAGATGGATAGCTTAGCCAAGTTTTCCCCAGTAGGGTTGAGCTCATCCCAAGCTTCGATCCATGTGACCATGGCGTCTCCGAGTTTGGTGAAATAGGGATCTATCTTGGAAAGTTTATCCTTGACCTGCTTCGAGAGCTCGAGGTAGCATTGCTGGACAGTTTTGCACTCTTTAGGAAGGGTTGCAGCCTGGAAAAATGGGATGATCTCCTCTTGCCAGAAGATGCCGTTGTACTCCTTTTTGAGGTTAACAAAAGGGTTGCTCGCTTTGCTGTGCCATATGTAGGGCAGACCAGTCTTGATTCCCAGGCTCAAATGGTCACATATGACCTACAAGTTTGACGATATTTTATGTCAGATTTATCTGCTGTTTACAAAAATGCTTCATAAAAGGCCAAAGTGTTCATCCAAGGTATCTCAAACTCCCCATGATCAAAACCAACGAACAAATAGGACATCATATATTAGTTCAAATAGCACTAGCTATAGACCTCTATTTTACCAAGAAACAAAATTAGAGGAAATATAGTTAGTAAAAGTACCTTGGTACACCAGCCAGCCCACATATCATCGTAACGACCAATTGGCTGACCGTCACCCATGAGACCAAAGTACATTGCTGGTCCAATCAGCTCACGGTCAAAGGCCAAGTTCATTCCACACATGGGGAACAAAGTGCCTTTAGGAATTGTCATGACTGTGTCAACATACCTGGAATAACATATTAATGTTAATTCGATATAGAGCTTCCAGATAATGACAAACTAGATAAGCTCAATCCTACGAGTAATTAGATAAGCTCTAAAATTTGGCTTACGGAAAGTATAAGTACCTTGTGTTCCTCTCATGAGGCTTAACAAGCTGTGTGGGTGCATCGTAGTCAGGGATGTTGAGCCACAGGCCATGAGAAACAGCTGTTGGAGCACCCTCGCGCATGCTGAAAGGGTAGCCGCGGACGAAGTCTGCACCTTCTCTGTATGGATCATACAGAGTGTTGAAGAAATGCGGGGTGGATGGGCACAGGAGGTTCTTTATGTGCTGCTCAAGTGCATTGATCTCCTTGCCAGATGGATCTTTGGCCACCTTCACATGAGCAGATACAAATTTTCAGCATTTCAGCACTAGAGTTTCTGAAATCATGGCATTGGAACAAGATAATCAAATAGAATAAGTTTCCTATTTACGATGCATAAGGCGATCTCATAAACAAATTGCCAAACTTATGGGCCTAAGATGCAAGGTTCCACGTTGTTAGTAAAGCAAAACTCAGATACGGAAGACATTTCAAACTGATTTCATCAATGCCATGTGACTGACCAAGCTAGAAAATAATGCAAATCTGGTGGTGGCTAGCTAATCGAAACCTTTTCAACAATGATTATCATATGAAATCATTCATCATCACTTGGACCTTGTTTACATTCACAGAAGAGCACAAACATATAATCTCAATCCATACAACATTTATCTAAAAAGGAGAGCAGAAACAAAGCAACAAAAAAATATGAAGGTGTTACAAGATCTGGCACCTCTTTTATCTGTAATCATATGCAAAAGACCTCATCTTTAGTGCAAAAGAGTAAGATCAATTGATTAGCAATGAGGTCCTGAATTCACTTAACAAGCCACATTACTTCACATAAAAAAACATACAGATCTGTGAAATTTTTTCACACAGAAACTATGGAAAACTTAAATAGAAGGAAACAATTCAAGAGATACTACTAGCTATTTAAAATTTTAAAAACATAGAAATAAAAAGAGTAAGCCTATGCATCAATCGATCCTAAAACATGATATAACTGCAGATCAGAAGCTTCCAATCAATCAGATCTCCTATTCTTGGTCCAAAATAAAATCATAACCAAATACGGTTCAGCTGAAGAGATCCACAACAATTATCAAAACATATTACTAAATTTCCTAAATTGGCTCAAACATACATAAACCCCAGAAAAACCCTAAATTCAATACTTTAAAACCCCCCAAAAATTCACCAAGATCCAAACTTTACCTTAAAACCCCTCAAAATTCACCAAGATCCAATCTTTTTCAACCCCACCACTCAAAAATCAAATCTAAATAATCACAAATAAACGGAACAAAAAATACATGGCAAAATAAAATAAAATGGAATCTTGAAAAAGATACTCACAAAGCAATCATCATCAATGGTGTAGATATACTTCTTTTTAGACACCATATAACCAAAGCACCTACAAGCAGAATCCTTAAAGGAAATACAAGAAGCTTTAGGACCCAAAATCCTGTTAATATCATTCCTATTATAAAGTTCATAATCAAATCCTTCAGGTACTTTAATGGTTTTTGAAGGGTCACCATCTTGGACAATAATTAAATGGTATGGCTGAAAAAATGGTCTCCACATTTCTAAGAAATCAAGATTTCTTATTGTGGGGATTACTATATCAAGCTCATCTTTCAACAATGGTGTTGCTGCTGCCATGGCTGCAGAAAATTGGAGGAGAGTGAATGAATGAAAAAAGAGAGATTGTATTGTACGAGAATTGAGGGGTTGTGTCCTATTTATATTAAGTAGAAAGTGTACAAAATATGATGTTATTGTTGACTGAAATACTACTAAATCAAGTCGGTGACTCTGTGTTTCGGCGAAGTAGTTTACACGTATTTGTACGGCTAAATTAGAATATTTTTACAGTGCGGTGCTCGGATCAGTTTACGCAAAAAGAGAGCCATAATTTTAAGGAGTGAATTATTATTTTTTTGATCATTTTCCCATGGTCGGAACTTTAAAGGGTTGTTCGGTAGGGTATATAAGAATAGTACTGAATATAGTGTATAATAATACTGAGATTAAATATAATGAGATTAGGTATGTTGAGATTTTTTCTTATTCAATGTTTGGTTTGATATATTAAAAATCATAGTATTACTAATGTCATAGTTTGTTATATATTAGTTATACGTAAGGATAATACCAAATATGGTATATAACTAATACAGTCATACGTAGGTTGAAAACCACTATCAAATAATGGATTAATAATACTAAAGCTAAAGTACATATACTATTTTCCCATAATACATCCTACCAAACGACCCCCATGTACAACAAGTGTTGTCCCATGAGTAACACTTTGGACCTTAAAGGTTTGTCCATAAGACAAACAGGGATCAATAAATCATGAGTGGCCATTTCATTGGCCTTAATTTTCTAACTTTCAAGCTTATGAGTTTATGATTTTAGTCCTTCTAAGTTATTGAGTTCTAAATTAAGTGTTTATACATATTTAATAAATTTCTTAGAATAAATACAAAATTCTAACCAAAATTACTGAATTCGGCTAAACACGCAAATTAAAGGCTAGCTCCGCTCCTGAGTTTGTGCACCGTGCACATCTCATTTAATTTTACCATATAACTCTAGGACTAATTTAAATAAGATTTAAGATACATAGAGTGTATAATGAATCTTAATTTCTGAAGGCAGGTTGTCACTGTTTTATCAGATTACTTGATTATGTAAATATTGCTGCACCGTCGGTGCATGAATACTACTAATGTTTCATAAAAGGTTTCGTTTGTTTGAAAAACGTAGTAACGGCATTAATTCACTAGAATTAAATGTTATTTAATTGCTCTAAATAAAGAGAAATTTTGTTGTATAGATAAACAATTTAGAGGTTAAGATTTCACAATTAAAATTGCAATGTTAAGAGGTGGAAACCTGAAGTCCTAGAAAATGTTTATCTATAATTTCTCGAAATCTTTAAATGAATCTTTATTTTGGACAGTTCTTAGGCTACCCTAACTGACGTTTTCTGATCCCTGCTTTCAAATTAGGAATTCCTTATTTCTTTGTTAACTATATAAAAGAAAAAAAAAATAGATAATGAGTTCTTGACATAGTGATTAAATTGAAAAGATTGGAGATTTAAATCGCTTTAAGTAAAAATTTTCTTCACTTGTAAATTTTTTGTCCTCCATGTTTCTAGTCTAGCCATATATATGCAGTAGATTGAGATTATTCACAAGTACATATCCAATAATTGATATTCTGTGCTGGTTAATGGAAGAAGAAATGATTTCTTCCAATCTGAGAGGGGCTTAAGACAGGGAGACCCACTCTCCCCTTCACTCTTTATTTTAAGTGCTGAAATTCTTTTTCAAATGATGTATAGAGCAGGTTACAAATTTTTTTATATGAATACTAACTGTCCTAAAGTTAACCATCTTTCATTTGCAGATGACACAATTCTATTCTGTAATGGAAACAAGAGGTCCATGAGATTGGTATTGAGTACCTTAACTAAATATGAGAAGATCTCTAGACAACTTATCAATAAGAGCAAGAGATGTTTTGCAATGAGCACCAAGACCAATTTGTTCACTATTAACAGAATAAAAGTTATCACTAGCATGAAATACCAAAATTTCCCTATTAAATATCTGGGATGCCCTCTCACAACAGCGAGAAAGAAGATCGAATTTTATTCAGATATTGTGAATAAAGTCATGGGTAGAATCAGAGCGTGGCAGACCAAACTCCTCTCCACTGGGGGAAGAGCCATCCTCATCAGACATACTCTTATAACTCTCCCTATACATCTACTGGCTACTGTGAATCCACCCAAAGGAACTCTAGATCTCATAGAGAAATTTGTGGCTGGATTCTTCTGGTCATGGCAAGATAGCGGAGGAAAGTATCACTGGGCAGCATAGAAGAACTTGTGCTACCCTTATAGTGAAGGTTGTGCTAATCTTAGGAGGCTCACTGATACCTGCAAAGCTTTTAAAGCTAAATAGTGGTGGAACCTTAGAACTACTAACTCTCTCTAGGGATCCTTCATGATTGCTAAATACTGTGAATTGAAGCATCCCATAACTACCACTTGGAATAAGGGGAACTCGCAAAACTGAAAAGCCATTTGTGACATCAAAGAAGAAATGGAGCTCAATATTGTTTGAAACATTGGAAAAGGAGATGTCTCCTTTTGGTTTGACAACTGGTGCCCCTTGGGACCCCTATACAGGATTACTCCCTCAGAGGCCCCCTGCCTAACATTAAGATGAATGAAATTCTTCATCATAATACCTAGAACTGGAACATGCTCACAATTCAATCCAAAATGAAGACACCAAAACTCATCTTTTGTCCTTGGACATTGAGTTAGACAACAATTGATGTGATAAAGTTAACTGGAGCCTTTCCAACTCAGAAAAATTTACCATCAGCTATACCTAGAATTCTATAAGGTAAAGGAACGACCATAACTCTTTCTATAATAATTTATGGATAAATGAGGTACCATTCAAGATGTCTTTTCTAGTGTGGAGAGTAGTTGGTAACAAACTATGCACTGACAAGAGAGCGGGTATGCTTGAAATCACTCTAAATCCCCAATGTTACTGTTGTAACCCTGCTATTAACCGAACTGAACTTGAGGACATTGATCACTTATTCTTTCAAGGTGATCTTGCTATGAATATTTGGAGAAAATTTGCGGGCCCCTTGGGTATTGATTGGAATATCAACAGCCTGAACATGACTCTTTTGAGTTGGTGGAATCACAAACCGTCCAATCCAATTGCGAGATTCATCACTAAGAATCTTCCTTCTATCATTTGTTGGGAGCTCTGAAAATCAAGATGCTGCAACAAGTTTGAAGGGACTAGACCCTCAATATATAGAACTAGTTCTAATATCACTAATTTTCTTTTACAGATTATCAAGAAACATTTTAGCAGAGTTCGTATTGGAGATAGCTGGAGCAGTATATACATAGCCTATGAAGCATACATTCAACAGACTAGCAGCTTCCCAGTGAAATGGGTCAGACCACCTGCTCAATTAGTCAAGTTGAACAGTGATGGAAGTTGCTCTAATGGGCAATGTGGAGGGGGAGGTATCATTAGAGACCAAGAAGGAAATTTCATTGCTGCCTACTCCATCTCTTTAGAAGCAAGCACTAGTAATTATGCAGAAGTTGAAGCACTACTCCTTGGTTTGAAAAGGTGTGCCGACAGAGGTCTAGAAAGGGCCATCGAAGAATCTGACTCACTCCTAATGGTCAAATGTGCCAAAAGGGAGTGAAAACCTCCATGAAATATCAACAACCAAGTAAAAGCGATCCAAAAAATGATTGAAGATCACAACTTCAACATCAATCACTGCTTCAGAGAAGCTACTAGACCAACCGACAGTTTAGTAACTCTGAGTCACAGAATTGAAGAAAACAAGATCTTCAACCTTTTCTCTGATCTTTCTAGCCATATAAGGGGTCTAGTAAATATGGACAGGAGCTTACCCACTTTTAAAATAAAGCACACAAAACCATCTAACATCATCTATAACATTGTTTTTGCTATCCTTTAGTTAGGATATAGAGTGAAAGTCACAACTCAATGATCATGTGCAAAGTTTGGGATGTCAAACTCACTATGTATCTTTTTGCACATCAATGTTCAATGGTCACCGTTTAATTAAAAAAAAAAAGTCTAGCCATATATATAAGGAAGTCGAATTTTGACTTCTTATTGTTGATCAACATTTATTGTCGATTTTCGAGGAAGTAGTATGTACGAATTTAAAAGTAAGAATTTTTCCGTAATCTACAATTAAAGGCAAGCTACATTAAATTTTTCTTCTGGTCTAAATTTATATAAAATTGCTCAGATTTCTAACTAATTTGAAATTGCCAAGGAAGTAAATGGAAGAGATGTTGAACGTAAAGAAACAAGGAAAAGGACAAATTTTATTATATTAATTGATTTATTAAGAATTTTACCGTATTTTCCACGACGATGAAACCTATTTAGACACAATAACGTTTTATAATGTTTATTTCAATAACTAAAAAAGATGTTCACAAAGAAATCAAAACATAAAATAATATTTTTTTAAAAAAATTTGAAGTGGTTAAGAGACGTTTTTCCTTTTCATGGAGATCAAATACATCTAAGAAAGTCAGCATCATCCTATGTTTGAACTTTGAATAATACGTTTTTCGTGAGAAAAGAATCAAATGAACAAATAGAATTATAACCACAAAAATTCATTAATAAAATTACTTTTCCTCAACAACAAAAAACCTGTAACACTTTTCTTAAAAACCTTTTTTGAGAGGTACAACAAACCTTTTAAATCTGTAATTTTTCACTATAATTTTATTTGTCAAAATAATTTAACTACTCGCTCAATGCGTATTAATTCTAATGAATATCCTTACTTAGCAATTTTGAGTTGAGCCTAGCTCTTTGTATCCTAAATTCCTAGAATCATAAGGAATGAGTGATGATTGTGTTGGATTATTTATCACAACGGAAGCAATTTCAGTATCATATTCACGTGTAAATTAAACAATTAGCACATATGGAGATTATACGAGTTACCTCTTGAAGCGTGGACAAAGCAGATCAATCTCGATCTCCAGTTCCAGAGTAGCAAGACTACGACCTCAATAAAATATTTCAGTCTTCTACTATGTTACCCAAATAATATCCAGAAAGAGAGAATTTCGGGTTGGCGAAATTCCAAGGAAAATATGTGCAAAAAATGGCCAGCCCTATATGAGATATATATAGCCATGTTTTTAGGGTAAAACCCTTTTCCAAAACCTGTTGGGTTTTCTTTTTCCACAAAGGAATTGTTTCCTTTATTTTCTATTATTTAGGCACAGTAGAGACCACATAATTTAATTAACAAGACTCCTTATTATGAAATTAATTTTGAATTCTACCATAATAAATTACGAATTATTCCACTAAAAAATCGTAATTGCACTTCTTAGTTCAATTTCGAAATTCTTCCATAAAGCCTTATTTAACTCCCCATGTTAAGATTCAGATACTAATCAATCAAATTAAATTACTGTCAATTTAATTTATTGATTACTTCCTTTAGACTTTCGCTAACTTATTTCATGTGCCGGATACAAAATCCACCGGCCGAGTTTACACATGAAAACTTAAAAGTTTTCATAAAGGAGTATCATCAATCTCAAAAGCCGAGACATGAATTCTATCAGCTAATTATTACTTCACTAATGTATATCATTATTGTCCAATTTACCAGAATTATTGACCCATGAAAGTATCTCACCTTTTAATAAATCAAAATAATAAATGACACACACAATTAATAATAATTACATCAAGATTAAGAGTATAAGTACATTGAATGGACTAGAGAAATTATTTTATTAAATCAGTATAAAATATTTATCTCTACTTGATTCGTTCAATACATACAAAATATATTAGCACAAGGAGTCAGAATTAAACTATTCTCATAATCAAGACAAATTATATTTAATCTTGTGCCACAACCTGTAATGACCCGATCGGTCGTTTTCAGCATTTGCATTCTGTTAAGCCGTTTGAAGTCTTGAGTAGTTTCATATGACATATTATGACTTGTGTCAATTGTTGATTTTGGTTTTCAGGTGATTCAGGATCGATTCATTTTCAGGTATAGCGTGAGTACAATAAACTCAGTAAGTAACAAAACTAACTATTGGACTGAAAGTAGTGACGCGCTCAGCATGTACAGTTCAATATAGAATTAATAGTACATAAATATATGCATGTTTTCAAGTTTAACAAATAAAAATTCAATACAAGTAAAATAGATCAACTCTGAATGATATGAGGGATATGACATTTCTATATCTACATGCCACTGTACATGTTGTATGTGGTACACTACAATGGAAGCGTCGCGTACTCACACTCTCGGAGTACTCAATCACTCAGTACAGTACGAGGCAGGTCTAGCCCAGGGAAGATCCACCCCTCAATATAAATGTATAGGGCAACTCCATGCCGAGGAAACTCCATCCCAAATGTGAATATATGGGACAGCTCCATGCCCAAGGAACTCCATCCCAAATATAATATCCACTGCACTCACTGTAGGGGTGCAGACTCCGGAGGGTCTCCTTCAGCCCGAGCGCTATAATAAGCTAGGTCCATGCATAAATAAATAAAAACATATTGCGGCGTGCAATCCGATCCCATAATATCCCCACAATCAGGTCCTCGGCCTCACTCAGTCATCAATCTCTCCAGTCTCTCGGGCTCTCAATAATCATGATAAACAACCCAAACAACGATGATATAATGCATTAATGAAGAACAACAGAGGCTGAGATATAATATGCGAGTAAAAACTATGACTAAGTACAGAGTGACAATTTAACAGATAATTCAACATGTAACACGACCTTTGGGGTCCCTACAGTATCAACACATAGCCTAAGCATGATTTCTAACATGATTTGCAGTTCAATTTTTATAACACGTGGAGAATATACAGATAACAACATATTATTCAACTATACTAGGGGTATTCATCGGTCGGTACGGTACGGTATTGAGATATTTTGGTTCGGTATTTTTGGTATTCGATTTCTTAAAATACTATACCAGTACTGTACCTAATTAAATTCGGCATGGTTTGGTTTTTCTTCTTTCGGTTTCGGTTTATTCGGTTCGGTAACTTTGGTTTATTCGGTTTGAATACTAACTAGTATGTAGAGTCAGAGACTGTAATATTCTTAATTGAAGTACTCAAAAGTACAAAACTAAAAATGTTTGTTGACAAAAGTTTTGTCCAAAACCAACAAATATCAACCCAAAGAGAGAAAACTGTACATAAGGAATAAATTTGATCATTAGAAATGTCTTATTACTTGCTTAGAGAATAAAGGAAAGCAAAATTTTAGATTTTTTATATTTATGTTATAATTAATAATATGTGTATTATGCAATATTATATATATTTTGGTACGGTATCGATATTTCGGTATTTCATTTTAAAACACCAAACACCATACCTAATACCAATATATTTTTAAAAATTAAACCAAATACCATACCGAATAGCAAAATATCAAATACCAAATACCAAAATTTTCGGTTTCGATACGGTAATTCGGTATTTACCAAATTATGCACAACCCTAAACTATACAGTCCCATGGAATTGTCCAAGTCACAATTACTCTGGTACACACCCACACGCCTGTCACCTAACATGTGAGTCACCTCAACACCAATCACATGACACCAAATTTTGGGGTTTCATACGCTCAGAACCAAGTTTAGAACTGTTACTTACATCAAACCATGCAAATCTCTACTCTAACAATCCCTTGCCTCGCAAAACGTCCTCCAAATAACTCGAATCTAGCCAAAAATAGTTCGATACAATCAACACAGGCTAAAGGAATCAATTCCATAAGAAAATACTAAGTTATTAATCAAAAATAAAAAAGTCGACTCAAAAGCCACCCCCGGGCCCACGTCTCGGAATCCAATAAAAGTTAAAAAATTCGGAAATCCATTCCGCCATGAGTCAAACCATACTAAATTTACCAAAATCCAACACCAAATTGATACCCAAATCCCCACTTTGAACTCTCCAAATCCCTAGCCTCAAATTCCCAAATTTCACCTTAAAAACACACAAACTAGGTGAGGAAATTCAATGGGGAAACAAGATTATGATCACAAGTGACTTATCTTAAGAAACCCCTAAAAAATCCTCTCAAAAATTGCCTTAGATCGAGTTTGCAAAGTCCAAAATGAGAGAAATTACGAAACCCTTCGGATTTAAACATTGCCTAGTGCTTTTGCACCTGCAGCCCAAAATTCCGCTTTTGTGGGACAGCACCTGCGGTGAAACCTCTGCATCTGCGGAGCTCACTTAAGCTCCTAGATTCCGCACCTGCACACCAAAATCCGCACCCGCCTCTGCGCTCACACGTCCGCTTCTGCGGAAAAGCATGACTCCCTTCAGCCTCTCTCATTCTCCGCTTCTGTGATCAACCTCGCGCAGATGCGCATCCGCATCTGCGGAGCTTCTTCCATACATGCGACCACTGCACAGTCCTCCCCATTTCCACACCTGCACTCCCTTTCTTGCACCTGCAACCAAAGCTTCGCAGGTGCGATTGCACCAAAAGACTCCAGCTTCAGCAATCTTTCAAACTCCAAATTCGATCGGTTAACCATCCGAACTCCACCCGAGGCCCCCGGGACCTCAACCAATTATACCAACAAGTCCTAAAATACGATACAAACTTAGTAGAGCCCTCAAATCACATCAACTAACATCAAAAACATGAATTGCACCCCAATTCAAGCCTATTGAAACTAAGGAATTCCAACTTCCACAAACGACGCCGAAACCTATCAAATCATGTCCGATTGACCTCAAGTTTTGCACACAAGTCACAAAGGACACCGCAGACCTATTCCAACTCCCAGAACCCCAACCCGATCCTGGTAACCATAAAGTCCACTCTTGTTCATACTTATAAATTTCTAACTTATCGCTATTCAAGCCCAATTCAACTACAGACCTCCAAATCATAATCTGGACACGCTTCTAAGTCCAAAATCACCCAACGGAGCTAACAGAACCATCAAAACTCCATTCCGGAGTCATTTACACATAAGTTGACATTCGATCAACCTTTTAAATTTAAGCTTTCAACCTTGAGACTAAGTGTCCCAACTCATTCCGAAACTTCTCCGGACTCGAACCAACTACCCCGGCAAGTCACATAGTAGCTGCAAAGCATAAAAGAAGCAGAAATGGGGGAAACGAGGCTATAACTCTCGAAATGACCGGCCGGGTCGTTACATCCTCCCCCTTTTAAACAAACGTTCGTCCTCGAACGGGTCTAGAAACGTGTCTAGAGTCTCAAATAGGCGTGGATATCTGCTACACTTCTCCCAGTCGGTCTCCTAAGTAGCCTCCTTAATTGACTGACCCCTCCACTGCACTTTCACAGAAGCTATATCCTTGGACCTCAACTTTCGAACTTGCCAACCCACAATGGCCACCAGATCCACATTATAAGTTAAATCACCATCCAACTGAACCGTGCTAAAATCCAAAATATGAGACAGATCGCCAACATACTTTTGGAGCATAGAAACATGAAATACTGGATGCACACTCGACAGACTAGGTGGCAAGGCAAGCTTGTAAGCCACATCTCAATCCTCTGAAGTACCTCAAACGGCCCAATATGCCGATGGTTCAACTTCCTTCTTTCCGAACCTCATCACATCCTTTATGGGTGAAACCTTGAGAAGTACCTTCTCCCCAACCATGTAAGAACATCCCGAACCTTCCTATCGGCATAACTCTTCTTTCTAGACTGAGCCGTGCGAAGCCGATCTTGAGTCAATTTAACCTTGTCCAAAGTATCCTGAACCAAGTCAGTACCCAATAGCCTAGCCTCCCCTGGCTTAAACCAACCCACCGGAGATCGACACCGTCTCCCATACGGAGCCTCATACGGAGCCATTTGAATGCTCGACTGGTAGCTGTTGTTGTAGGCAAACTCCGCGAGCGGCAGAAACTAATCCCAAGAACCCCCGAAATCTATGACACAAGCGCGTAGCATAACCTCCAATATCTGAATAGTGCGATCGGACTGTCCGTCCGTTTGAGGGTGAAATACCGTACTCAACTAAACCTGGGTGCCCAATTCTCGCTGCACGGCTTTCCAAAACTGCGTGCCCCAATCTAAAATGATAGACACTAGCACACCGTGAAGGCGAACAATCTCACGGATGTAAATCTCAACCAACCGCTCTGAAGAATAAGTAATACCAACTGGAATGAAGTGCGCAAACTTGGTCAACCGATCCACAATTACCCAAATAACATTGAACTTTCTTGAAGATCGTGGGAGTCCAACTACAAAATCCATGGTGATACTCTCCCATTTCCACTTCGGAATCTCAAGCCTCTGAAGCAATCCATTCGGTCTCTGATGCTCATACTTCACCCGCTGACAGTTTAGGCACCAAGTTACAAACCCCACTATGTTCTTCTTCATTATCCTCCACCAATAATGCTGCCACAAATCCTGGTACATCTTCACAGCACCCGAATGAATGGAATACCACGAACTGTGGGTCTCCTCAAGAATCACCTCATGTAGCCTATCTACATCAGGCACATGTACAAATCCGGCCCTGCATCCTCAACACCCCATTATCCCTGATAGTAACATCCTTGGCATCACCGTGCTGAACTGTGTCCTTAAGGACAAATAAATGGGGATCATCATATTATTGTTCTCTGATGCGATCACATAAGGAAAACCGAGAAACTACACAAGCTAGAATCCAACTGGGCTCCGAAACATCTAATCTCACAAACTAGTTGACCAAGTCCTGAACATCAACTGCAAGAGGTCTCTCACAAACATGAATGAATGCAAGGCTTCCCATAATCACTGCCTTTCTACTCAAGGCATCGTCCACGATGTTGGCCTTCCCGGGATGATATAGAATGGTAATATCATAGTCCTTTTGCAACTCTAACCATCTTCGCTGCCTCAAATTTAGATCCTTTTGTTTGAACAAGTGATGGAGACTCCGATGATCTATAAATACCTCACAAGACACACCATAGAGATAGTGCCTTCAAATCTTCAATGCATGAGCGATGGCAGCCAACTCCAAATCATGAATAGGGTAGTTCTTCTCATGGGGCTTCAACTGACGCGAAGCATAGGCAATTACTCTACCTCCATGCATCAAGACACACCCAATACCAATCTGAGAAGTATCACAATACATTATATAAGAACCAGAATCTGAAGGTAGAACTAGAACTGAAGCTGTGGTCAAGGCAGTCTTGAGCTTCTGAAAGCTCTCCTCACACTCACACGACCATCTAAAAGGAGCACCATTCTGGGTCAATTTGGTCAAAGATGATGCAATAGACAAGAAACACTCCATGAAGCGATGATAATAACCGGTCAGGCCTAGGAAGCTCCGAATCTCCGTAGTCGAGGACGGTCTGGGCCAATCTAAACCGCCTCTATCTTCTTCGGATCCACCTTAATCCCCTCACTGGACACCACGTGCCCCAAGAACGCCACCAAACTAAGACAAAACTCACACTTGAAGAACTTGGCATAAATCATTTCCCCCCTCAACCGATGCAACACAATCCTCAAATGATGGGCATGCTCCTCCTGGTTACGAGAGTACACCAAGATATCATCAATGAATACTATGACAAATGAGTCGAGATAAGGCTGAAATACATTGTTCATCATATGCATGAATGCTGCTGGGGCGTTGGTCATCCTAAAGGACATCACAAGGAACTCGTAATGACCATAACGGGTCCTGAATATCGTCTTTAGAATACCCGAGTCCCGAATCTTCAACTGGTGATACCCAGACCTCAAATCAATCTGAGAGAACACCCTCGCTCCTTGAAGATGGTCAAATAGATCACCAGTGCACGACAAATGATACTTGTTCTTGATTGTTACTTTGTTCAACTGCCTATAGTCGATGCACATCCGTATAGTATCATTCTTCTTATTCACAAACATAATCGGTGCACCCCAAGGTGACACACTAATCCTAATAAATCCCTTATCAAGAAGTTCCTGAAGTTGCTCTTTCAATTCCTTCAACTCAGCCGGTGCCATACGATATGGAGGAATAGAAATGGGCTGAGTGTCCGACACCAAGTCAATATCCCCGTCGGGCGGCATGCCCGACAGGTCTACAAGAAACACATTCGGAAAATCTCGCACCACCGGAACAAAATCAATAGTAGGAGTATCAATACCCACATCCCTCACAAAGGCCAAATAAGACAGACACCCCTTCCCAACCATCTGTGTGTCCTTCAAATATGAAATCACTATGCTGGGAAAATAGTCTAGAGAATCTCTCCACTAAATCCTTGGCAATCCCAATATCGCCAAGTTCACGGTCTTAGCGTGACAATCTAGAATAACATGACATGGAGACAACCAATCCATAGCCAAGATTACATCGAAATCAACCATACTAAGCAATAAAAGATTAACTCTAGTCTCTAATCCCCCAATACTCGCTACACATGACCGATATACACGGTCCACAACAATAGTATCGCCCACCAGTGTAGATACATTAACAGATGAGACTAAGGACTCACGGGGCATATCTAGATAACGAGAAAAATATGATGATACATATGAATTAGTGGAACCAGGGTCAATAATGCAGAAGCATCTCTGTGGCATACTGAGACAATACATGTGATCATTGTGTCTGAAGCAACGACATCTGGTATGGCAGAAAGAGCATAGAATCGGGCATGGCTACCGCCTGATTGACCTCCCCCTCTAGGGCGACCCCTAGCTACCTGAGCCCTACCCCAAGCTGACTGGGTGGGGTGGTGAAGTAACTGGTGTTGAAGTCGTAATCTGACTCCTCTGCTGAGTTGGACCTCCCGAAAGGCGGGGGCAATATCTCTTTATGTGACCCAAATCTCCACACTCAAAACAACCCCTCTCGGACAATGGCGGCAAGTATTGAGGCGGACCCTAAGAACTAGAATAACTGTCAGAAGAACCTGGTACAGACAAACCCTGAACTGATGGTGCACGAGATGAACTTTGAGCTGGAAGAGAAATGAGAGATGACTGACCCGGATGGGCACTGTGTGAACCATGGCTAGATGATGCACCACGGTGAGCTAGACGAGCCATCTGAGCGGGACTATAAGGACGACCCTTACTGTGGTAAGACTGTCCCTTAAAAGGAACACCACCGGGACCACCCAAACCTCGAGGCCTCTAGGCGTCCCTCTCCTGACTATGGAATATCTCTATCTGCCGAGAAATATTGACCACCTCATTGAAAGTAGCAATAGATACCCTCTCCCGAGTCATGAGAAACCGCAACTAATATGTGAGGCCATCAATGAACCTCATAATACTCTCCCTATCCATGGGAACCAACAAAATTATGTGACGAGCCAGCTCAGAAAACCTCATCTTGTATTGGGTCACAGACATGCCATCCTGATGTAGCTACTCAAACTGTCTGCGCAGCTCCTCCCTGCGAGACTGTGGCACGAACTTCTCCAAGAAGAGAACAGAGAACTCACGCCATGTAAGTGGTGTTGCACCGACCGATCTTAACCTCTCATAAGCCTCCCACCATCTTAAGGCAGCCCCAGTAAACTAAAATGTAGTGAATGAGACCCCACTGGTCTCTAGAATACCCGTCGTGCAAAGAATCCACTAGTACCTATCCAATAAGTCCTGGGCATCCTCAGACTTAGTCCCACTGAATGATGGAGGCTGGAGTCTCCCAAATCTCCCTAGTCTCCTATGCTCATCATCAGTCATAACGGGACCCACCGGGGCCTAAGCAGCTGCAACCAGCTAGGCTGGTAGTACCCCCGGTGTCTGAAGTCCCTGCATCATTTGCTCTAGAGTACGGACAACGGGAGTCTGAGTACCTCCCCCGGCCTGAGAAGTGGCTGCTGCGGTCAGAACAGAAACCGCCTGAGCAAGGCTGGTGCACACAGTCAAAATCTGAGCCAAAGCCTTCTTAAGGCCTGGAATCACAGTGGGCACAACTGGTGCTTGAGCTGGACCCACTGGCTCAACCATATCTGGTTCCTACTCCTGAGTTAGAGCAACTGGTGGATCTGTAAGTGCTGCTCTAGCTGCTGTACGAGAAGCACCTCTTCCCTTATCGCAACCTCGGCTTCTCGTGGCCCTAGCTGGTGGTACTGGTGGCCGTCCATTCTGACTGGTAGCACGTGTACTCATCATTCGTGAGAGAGTAGAACAATAGAAATTTAGTTACCGGAATCAACAAATCCGCACGACAAAAATACAAGAATGTGAAGTTTCCTAAGGATTCAACAACCTCTCGAAGATAAGTACCGACGTCTCCGTACCGATCCGCAAGAATCTACTAAACCTGCTCATGACTCGTGAGAACTATGTAACTTAGGCTCTGATACCAATTTGTCACGATCCAAAACTTAGCCTGTCGTGATGGCGCTTAACATGGTACTAGGCAAGCTGACACCTCAACAAATTTTCAACACTTTTAAGTGAAAATGAAATAACACAGGCTTAAATAATTAAAGCTTTCTTAAACTGGATAGAAAGTCAAAACTCAATACGAAAGTTCCCAAAACCAGGGTGTCACTGAGTACATGAGCATCTATACAACACGAGTCTGAAAATACCGTCTATGAAAAAAAGACCTAAACTAAATACATAAAGCTGAAAGATGGGGAGGGAGAGTCAAGGTCTGCGAACACCGGGAAGCTACCAAGAAATCTCGGAATGATCAAGCTGCTCAGTTAATTAACACCCACAGTGGCCGGTAACACTTGGATCTGCTTACAAAGTGCAGGGTGTAGTATGAGTACAACCAACTCAGTAAGTAACAAGACTAACTATTGGACTGAAAGTGGTGACGAGCTCAGCAGGTATAGTTCAATATAGAATTAACAGTACAGAAATATAGACATGTTTTCAGGTTCAACAGATAAAATCTCAATACAAGTAAAATAGATCAACTCTGAATGATATGAGGGATATGACATTTCGATATCTACATGCCACTGTACATGCTGTATGTGGTACACTACAATGGAAGCCTTGCGTACTCACACTCTCAGAGTACTCAATTACTCAGTACAGTACGGGGCAGGTCTAGCCAAGGGAAGATCCATCCCTCAATATAAATGTATAGGGCGACTCCATGCCCAGGGAACTCCATCCCAAATATGAATATATGAGGCAACTCCATGCCCAGGAAACTCCATCCCAAATATAACATCCACTGTGCTCACTATGGGGGTGTAGACTCCGGAGGGGCTCCTTCAGCCCAAGCACTATAATAAGCCAGGTCCGAGCATAAATAAATAAAATCATGTTGTGGCGTGCAACCCGATCTAATAATATCCTCACAATCAGGTCCTCGACCTCACTCAGTCATGAATCTCCCCAGTCTCTCGGGCTCTCAATAATCATGATAAACAGTGATGATATAATGCATTAATGAAGAACAATATAGGCTGAGATATAATATGCTAGTAAAAACTATGACTGAGTATAGAGTGGCAATTTAACAGATAATTCAACATGTAACATGACCTCAGGGGGTCCCTATCGTATCAACACATATCCTAAGCATGATTTCTAACATGACATGAAGTTCAATTTCTATAACACATGGAGAATATACGGATAACGACATATTATTCAACTATACAATCCCATGGAATTGTCTGAGTCACAATTACTATGGTGCACACCCGCACGCCCATCACCTAGCATGTGCGTCACCTCACTACCAATCACATGACCCAAAATTTGGGAATTCATACCCTTAGAACAATGTTTAGAACTATTACTTACCTCAAACCGTGCGAAACTCTACTCCAACAAGCCCTTGCCTCGCGAAACGGCCTCCAAATACCTCGAATCTAGCCACAAATAGTTCGATACAATCAACACGGGCTAAAGGAATCAATTCCATAAGAAAATACTAAGTTATTAATCAAAAATCAAAAAGTCGACTCAAAAGCCGGCCCCCGGGCTCACTTCTCGGAATCTAATTAAAGTCATAAAATCCAGAAGACCATTCCTCCATGAGTCTAACCATACTAAATTTACAAAAATCCAACACAAAATCGACACCCAAATCCCCAATTTAAACTCTCCAAATCACTAGTCTCAAACGCCCAAATTCCACCTTAAAAATACACAAACTAGGTGGGGAAATTCAATGGGAAAATAATATTATTGAATAAAAATGATCACAAGTGACTTAACTCAAGCAAACCCTCTAAAATCCTCTCAAAAATTGCCTTAGACCGAGTTTGCAAAGTCCAAAATGAAAGAAATCACGAAATTCTTCGGATTTAAACACTGCCCAGTGCTTTCGCACATGCGGCCCAAAATTCCGCTTTGGCGGGACCGCACTTGCGGTGAAACCTCCACATATGCGGACCTCACTTAAGCTCCCAGACTCCGCACCTGCGCACCAAAATCCGCACCTGCGAAAGCGCCTCTGTGCTCACATGTCCGCTTCTGCGGAAAAGCCTGACCCCCTTCAGCCTCTCTCATTCTCCGCTTCTGCGATCAACCTCACGCGAATGCGCATCCCCATCTACAGACCTTCTTCTGCGCCTGTGACCACTACACAGTCCTCCCCATTTCCGCACCTGCGCACCATTTCTTACACCTGTGAGCTCGCACCTGCGACCAAAGCTCCGCAGGTGTGATTGTACCAGAAGACTCCCAGCTTCAGCTATCTTTCAAACTCCAAATTCGATCCGTTAATCATCCGAACTCTTCTCGAGCCCCCCGGGACCTCAACAAATCATACCAATGAGTCCTAAAACACGATACAAACTTAGTGGAGCCCTGAAATCACATCAACCAATATAAAAAATAGGAGTTACACCCCAATTCAAGCCTATTGAAACTAAGGAATTCCAACTTTCACAAACGACGCCAAAACCTATCAAATCACATCCGATTGACCTCAAGTTTTGCATACAAGTCATAAAGGACATCGTGGAACTACTCCAACTCCCGAAACCTCAACCTGAGCCCGGTAACTACAAAGTCCACTCTCGGTCAAACTTTTAAATTTTCAACTTTCTCCATTCCAAGCCTAATTCAACTAAGGACCTCCAAATCTTAATCCAGACACGCTCCTAAGTCTAAAATACCCAACGGAGCTAATAGAACCATCAAAACTCCCATCCCGGAGCCGTTTACATGTAAGTTGACACCCGGTCAACCTTTTCAACTTAAGCTTTCAACCTTAAGACTAAGTGTCCCAACTCATTCCAAAACCTCTCCGAACCCGAATAACTACCCCGACAATTCACATAGTAGCTATAAATCATAAAATGAGCAGTAAATAGGGGAATAAGGCTACGACTCTCAAAACTACCGTCCGGATCATTACATATTCAGAGTCGGAATTGAGTGAAATTAGTATGGCTGGACTCATAATTGAATAGATTATCAGATTTTATGAGTTTTGTCGGGTTCCGAGGTGCGCGCCCAGGTTTGACTTTTTGGTTGACTTTGAGTAAATGTGTAAAGAATCGACCTTTATCGATTAGGTTTGTTTCCTATGGCATTATTTGATGATTGTGAGTTGCTTTTGGTTAGTTTCGAGCCTTTTGGAGAATGATTTGAGTGGGGTGGCGCTTCTAGTGTATCAATCTGGCTTGTTTGAGGTAAGTGTCTTTCCTAACTTTGTTGAGGGAACTTTTCCTACTAATTTTCATTATTTGCTACATGCGGGGTTGATACATATATGAGGTGAGGAACGTATATGCATGTGCTAGAGTAATCATGCTCGGGGGTAAATTATACTATAAATTACGCCTTGTAGAATTACGTGACCTTCTAGCATGATGTCTTACTTGACTTCTACATTACTAAGAATATGAAATTAAATGTTAGAAACAAAGATTTAGTTTATTATAACTTGATTAAAATTTGATAGAATGTCGAGAAATATTGATGTGTCTGATTCGGTCATCATTATGCTTAATCACTAATACATTACCACGATCATTATTCTTATGATATTGGATTCTATACTTGAGTTGTAGATCATTTTGAAAATTGTTGAAATACTTGAATAATAAGGTACTTGAGAGTTTATTGAACTATTGTTGGGTTGAAAGTTGTGATTGAGGTTCATTTGGAAATTCATTTAACCACTATCCTTGAGGTTATTTAGGCTTCCTACCTTGCCTGTCATTGATGTTTCTATTGTTTAGGTGAGTAAGAGTGTAAAGCACGAAGGGTGATACCGTGCACATGTTGCTATGTTATTATTTCTGTTTGATCAGAGTGAGGGAGAGTGTAAAGCATGAAGGGTGATGCCGTGCCATTTCATTTGAGAGTAAAAGCACGAAGGGTGATGCCGTGCCATTTCATTTATATTATCATGATCTTATTTACATTATCATGTGAGGATGAGAGTAAAAGCACAAAGGGTGATGTCGTGCCATTTTATTTATATTACCATGCTTTTATATTATCATGAGTTCATGGCACGAAAGGTATTTCCGTGCAGGCGAGGACAAGGGACATGCCTTATGTTGTGATATATATCCCTTGTGTGTACATTCATGCCTTTACTTGGAGCTATTACTGTTGCACCTATGTTATCTATGTGACTTGTCATTGTTTTTATGTCTTTGTCCTCTATCTCGACTGTTGTTGTGTTGTCCATGCCTTCTATCTGTTTAACTGCAAATATCACGCCTCCCTTCTTGCTGTTATATCCACATCCATGTCGTTTCTATTTTGTTGCACTTTAGTATAAGCCTTCTACCATGTTAGTCATTCATGCCTATATTTACTAGCTTATAAAGATCATGCTTTCCCTTCTTATTTGTTGTATCTATATCTATTCCTTCTACCATGCTAATTAGGTGAATTTTTGTTCTTCTTTCCTAATTAATGTCATTACTCCTATGCCTCCTACCTAGTCCATTTCTGTCGTCCATATGTACTGCCTCGTTCATTATTGCTACTTGTGTATTTCCTACTTTGTCTTTACTGTTATCGTCATTTCTTTCACCTGGTTGGTATTTTTATACGTATATTTGGTGAGAATGAGATAAATGCATGAAGAGTGTTGCCGTGCCATTTGATTTGATGTCTTGAGTATGTTTCTCACACTATGGAAGTTATGGATTTATTACCGTAATTTGTTGGTTATCTCTCTAAGGAAAGGATTGGTCATGATATTGAGGAATATTAATCGTGTTTCTTTTAGAAATCATTTACTGCTTTGCATATTTGTTTCTTTGTACTCTATTCTGTTATGTTATAGTATTGTTCTATTACTTGTCTTCTGCATAGGTTATATCAGGTAGTATCTTTTGACTAAAAAGCCTCGTCACTACTTCACCGAGGTTAGTCAAGATACTTACTGAGTACATGAGGTCGGTTGTACTCATACTACACTTCTGCACCTTGTATGCAGATTTTGGAGCGGAGCTACTGTGGATGTCAGGGGTTGACTCTGAAGATGTTCGTGCCTTCCGGATGTGGCTACCACTTGTACCTGGGTAGTCCTAGAGTTTTTAATAGTTGAAGCCAACTCAGCAGTTGTAACGAATTATTATTTTATTAAATTTCCGTGGTAGCGTGCAACCCGCTCTCACAATATATTCATACTCACTTATGTTGCGGCGTGCAGTCCACTCCTCCAATATATTCATTTTAATCAATTCTGTTGCGGCGTGCAACCCGATCCCCCAATATAGACTTTTAAATAAGTTTGTTGTGGCGTGCAACCCGATCCCCTAATATAAACTTTTAAATAAGTCTGTTATGGCTTGCAACCTGATTCCCTAATATTTTAACAACTCATAAATATAACAAAGATTACTCCAATAAATACCACGTTAAATGAGAAATAATTAAGCATCGAGGCATACAATAATTAAAATTCATTTATGAAACAAACAATGACACGTAGCAATTAATTGTGGAACTCAGGGAGAAAATAGGCAGTTTAATATTTAATATGCTAAATGTCAAGTAGCAATTAAGACACATAAATCAAATAAGCATATAACAATTATTGCAGGAATTCAAAAATTAATATATAACACGGAATGTAAGAGAAACCATTATTATAACAATTAAGCCGTGTATTAAAATAATTTATGATATTTAATAATTATGCAAACAATTAATTTGACAAAGTATAGGGACTCGTCACCTTGCCTATACATCGTTACACATGAAATTCACATAGCAAACAATTCAAGGGTTCTATTCCCTCAAGTCAAGGTTAACCATGACACTTACCTCGCTTTGCAACCAAATTTCAAGAATCCAAACTTGGCCTAACTAAGCTAGAGGAATATAATAGAAGTACATGAAATAAAACTACTCTATATTTACAATGACAAGGACTTAGTTTTCTGCATAGTAGAAACAAGTCTGTTGTCAGCAACCTTGTCTTTGGCATCCCGGTCTGCGCGCGTAGCGCTGCTGGCATCTGTCTGTAGTTGGGCGCTGGCGAGGGCTATCGGTGGAGCGATATGGGCACATGCGCGCTTGTCACTTGGCACATCCAACACCACGGGTACGTCCATGGCGCTAGGCATTGGGAGGCTTGCTAGGACGCCATGGGGCGCGTTCAAGGGGTCATGGGGCATGGCTGGAAAGCCGCCCAAGACATGCTCCCCCACCTGAGTTTCTGACATCCTCGGTGCCTTACTTGCAAGATAATCATCAATTAGTATCTTGTAGTCTTTAAGGTTTGTTCCCCTCTCCCATGTATTCTCCTCTGCATCACAACCATGCCATTTCACCAAGAATTCTTGTTGATATTTCCTTGAGGCATGAATCACTTGATCATCAAGAATAACTTCAACACGCCTTTTTTCGGTTGAATTGGGGCCTCAAATACTGGGTATTGTGAGTTGGCTCCGTGTAGGATCCTCCATGTCTTCCCGAAAATATTTCATAAGACTGACATGGAAGACAAGATGGATTTTCCACCAAGCTGGGGTCTTCACCTAGTATGCAACTTTCCCAATGCGTCTTTTAATGGACAAGGGTCTAATATATTGTTTCAATAGGCGAGGGTCATGGACCCCTGCAAACAAGTATTGCTTTGGGATTTTGACCATCACTTTGTCGTCTACTTGGTATTCAACATAGCGATGATTTTGATCAGCATGCCTCTTCATCCGCATTTGGGATTTGACAAGATAGATCTGCACTATCTCTAAATTTCTCTTCCATTCTTTTGAGAAGCTAGTAGCTCGAGGAGATTTTGGCATATTTGGTGCATTCACGGTGTGTGGGAGTAGCGGTTGCTGTCCGATAATAATTTCAAAAGCACTTTTGTTTGTACTAGAGCTATTTTTTGAATTGAAACACAATTGAGCAGTATGCAGAAGCTTCACCCAATCCTTCTACATCCAGTTACAAAGTGGCGCGAATATTCCTCCAGCATGCCATTGAACCACTCCGTTTGGCCATCAGATTATGGATGAAAACTTGAGATGCGACTCAATTTTGACCCGAGGCACTTAAAGAGTTGGGTACAATAATTTCTAGTGAAGCGTGAGTCGCGATCACTAACGATGTCTTTAGGAAGGCCCCAATATTTGACGACATGAGAGAAGAAGAGTCGAGTTGTATCTTCTACTGATATATATTGTGGGGCTGCTATGAAGGTAGCATACTTGGAAAACTAATCCACCACAACCAAGATAGTTGTGAGATCTACGACCTTGGGCAACTCGGTGATGAAATCCAGAGAAACGCTTTCCCAATATCTCTTTGGGATATGTAGTGGTTCCAAGAGTCCCGCTTGTGTCAAGTGGTCTGACTTGTCTTTTTGGCATACTAGACAAGTATTCACATATTGAGTGATGTCATCAGCCATTTGAGGCCAATAATATGCGCGGTAAAGTAATGCCACGGTGGGTTCTTCACCGGTATGGCCGGCCCACAAAGTATCATGGCATTCTGTCAGAAGAGTCCTTCGTAGATCTCCTCCTTTAGGAACATAAAGTCGTTTCCCTTTCACTTTCAGGAACCCATCTTCTATGTAGAACTGGCGAGTCTTGTCCTGTCCTACTAGATCAACCAAATACTTTGCAGCAGGATCCTTGATGAGTAGATCCTGTATCTGGTTTTTTATGGTGGTGGCTACTTCGCTCCCCCTTAGGGTGGCGAGTAAGCACACTGATGCTAAGTGAGCCATCCGACTGAGCGCATCAGCAACCTGGTTAGTCTTCCTACTTTGGTACTCCAGGTTGAAGTGAAATTTTTCTAAGAGTTACTGCCACCGAGCCTGGTGACCATTCAACTTTTGCTGGGTCATGAAATGGCTAACCGTTGTATTGTCTGTCTTGACCACGAACGGGGTTCCCAGCAAATAGTGCCTCCAAAGGCGTAGGCAATGGACGACAACCAATAATTTTTTTTTGTGGGAGGCATAACGCCGCTCTGCATCCTTCATCTTCCAGCTCTCGTACGCTAGCAGATGCCCTTCTTATAGCAAGACCCCTCCAAGGGCATAGTCGGAGGCATTCGTTTGTACCTCGAACATCTTGGCCAAATCAGGGAGGGCCCAGACGGCGCTACTAGACATAGCCGTTTTCAATGTGTTGAAGGCTTTTGCTCGCTTGGGTCCCCAATCCCAAGGAGTGACCTTATTTAGGAGTTCTGTCAATGGCACTGCGATGAAGGAGTAATTTTTCACAAACCACCGATAGAAGTTGCATAGACCAAGGAATGCCCTCAAGGCGTGGATATTCTTATCCGGCGGCCAATATGTGATAGCATGAATCTTTTGCTGGTCCATCTTGATCCGCCCTTCCTCGATGACATGTCCGAGGAAGTCAATCTATTTTTAGCAAAGGTGCACTTGGATAGCTTTACATATAATTCATGCTCCCACAATCGACCTAGGACCTTCCGCAAGTGCTCCAAGTGTTCTTCCAGTGTTTTTCTATATACCACAATGTCATCTAAGTAAACTATCACGAATTCGTCAATGTACTCTCGGAAGACTTGGTTCATCAGGGTTTAAAATGTGGCTGAAGCATTAGTCAAGCCAAAGGGCATAACCAGGAAGTCGTACGACCCATATCTGGTCACACAAGTCGTCTTGTGTTCATCACCCTCCACAATCTGAAATTGCTAATAACCTGTCTTCAGGACTATTTTGGTGAACACCGTCGCACCACCTAGCCTATCGAACAAGTCTGCCATTAACGAAATATATTACTTATTCTTCATAGTGATTTTGTTTAGAGCCCGATAATTCACAAAGTCATAGGCTACCATCATGTTTTTTTTGGAATAGTACAAGGGACCAATACGTGGATTTGGAGGGCATGATGATCCCTGTGTCTAGCATTTCCGTCAATTATCTTTGAAGCTCGGTGAGTTCGGGTTGTGACATTCTGTAAGGCGCCTGGGTGGGTGGCTTTGCACCCGTCACCAACTCAATTTCATGGTCCACAGTACGCCTAGGCGGGAGTCGGTTTGACATGTCCTATGGCATGACGTCTTCAAACGCCAGTAGTAGCTCCTTCACGGGTGCAGTAATGGGACCCGATGAACATTCTATATCTTCAATACAAAAGGTAGCCAGGAATATAGGTTCATGTCTTTTGATCCCCATCTTCAAATGCAAGGACAAGATGTTCTCAGCGGCCATCTTTATGGGCAGGCACGGGATAATGCAGGGCTTGGCCCCATTTTCTCCCATCATCAGTAACATGTCGGCATATGGTACAGGCATGATGTTGGTTTGTATCAGGAATTCCAACCCAACTATAAATTCGAAGTTATCTATGATCACCACACGCAGGTTAGATTTTCATTCATAAGGTTCAAGTTTCACTGGTACTTCTTTCGCTATTCCACCCACTGGTTAAGGCGGTGAGTTGATAGCCTTGACACGACCTCTACCCTTTCCTACAACTAGACCAAGGCACTCCACCTGAGTCGAGGCTAAGCAGTTCTGGGTAGCACCCATGTCTATCATGTCGCGTATGTTTAGCATTAGCGCGGAGAATTCCCGTACATAGTCCCGCACTGATTTGGTCTGGCGGAGCTCCCGTAGCTTTCTCCTTGCATTGTACTCAACATTTTCGGGGAAGAACTGTAGGCGTATGGTTGCCTTCAGTTCTGCCCATGTCTCGAGAGTATCTTCACCGGCCCTGATAGCTTTGTACTTCACCCGCCATCAGAGTTTAGCATCACCCTGAAGATACATGGAAACAATTGCTATCTTCATAGATTCTTCTGGGTCCCCAATGGCATCGAAGTACTGTTCAATGTCGAATATGAAGTTTTCCACTTCTTTGGAATTTTGAGCTCCACTATATATGGCTTTGGCTCAGGAATTTTCAGTTTTTGTGTCACATGGGCCAGGTTCACAACACCCCTAATTTGGTTTCCTCCTCCTCGAAGCAGGCCTTGTAGCGCATTATTGACAACATTGAGCTGGCCTGTGAAGTTGTCTATAGTTTGTTGCATGGCAGTCACCCTGACTGCCTCTTGGGCCCTGTAGGTTAAATCCTCGACACGCTCCTGTTAGAGGGCCTCGAATTTACCAAACATTTCAGTTGCCTCTACGGCTGTCGTTTTTCGGTCTCTCTCAAAGTCGCGACTGATGTTTTCTATGTCAACTTCGGCCTAAAGCAATCTGCGGTCCAGGTCGTCCAACCTTTGCACTAGGTTGGTTCTTAGTTCAGGAACCGTATGCACGATGGATCATAATACGTCAACCACCTTTTCAAGGGCCGCAATATGGTCCCCATGATTCACCATGGTTAAAAATGGTGGTAATGGCAATGTGTTCCATCGTCTGAGGTCGAGCCTAGGCTCTGATACCAACTGTTACGTGGCGCCTTCCTCAGATTCCTTGGAAGGGTGACGTAAGGTTAAGCAACCGATGTCCATGTAGTTACTGTCCGCCAACTGAGGTCCCCTCTATATGCTAGACAAGATTGTCAGTGCCGTATGGGAAAACTAATATCAAGAGCAATTGATAGAACAAAAAAGAGAATTGAGAATGAAAGAAAGCTTGTTTGCATTAATGAAAGCTATTACAGAAAAATAAACTGTTGTCGGGAGGGGGAGGGGGGGGGGGGAAGGGAGACACCAGTTCATAGAATTGCTTCCTTGCTAGAAAGTTTGATTATTTTATCCCCCTTAATAATGCTTAAAAAAAATAAACCCAAGTTACAAGACTTGGCCTAACTAAGCTAGAGGAACATAATGGAAGTACATGAAATAAAACTACTCTACATTTACAATGAAAAGGACTTAGTTTTCTGCAAGGTAGAAACAGGTCTGTTGCCAACAACCTTGTCTTTGGCATCTCGGTCTACGTGCACGACATTGTCTACACGCGTGATGCTGTTGGCATCTGCCTACAGCTGGGCACTGGCGATGGCTATCGGTGGGGAGACAGGGGCACATGCGCTCTTGTCACTTGGCGTGGCCAACACCACAGGACCGTCCATGGCGCTAGGCATTGGGAGGCTTGCTAGGACGCCATGGGGCGCGTCCAAGGGGTCATGGGACATGACTGGAAAGATGCTCATGACAGTTAGCATGTTAGAGGCGATGCGCTTTGTGGGATTAACAAGTTGCATGTACAAGGTTGTAGTTTAGTTTTGGGAGGGAAGGATGTGAGTTCTTGATGACATGGACAATTCCAGATGTTTAAGAGATGTGGGTACTATTTGATATCGTCGGAGGAGAGTGCCGATATTGGCAGGTGCATTGAGTTTTGACTTGTGGGTATTGTCTATGAGATGATGGAGTATGAGTTACGTATCAACCATTTGAGTAGCTGTGTTGAGATTGGATATGAAGATTCTGGTATTTGTGAGGTTCAGAGGCTGGATGTTCTAGTTGGCAGACTATTCCTAGATTGCAAATTGTGATGAAATGTTGGGTATTGGATGGCTGATGATGTGTGTTCTGGAAAGGTTGCTATGGACTTTTGTAAGGTCATTTACCTGCTTGGGAAAGATTAGAATTTGGTTTGGGAAGTATTTGTGAGCCTAATGAGAATGTGTATTCTATATCAGATCGGATTTGCTTGCTCCTGCGTAGCACCACGGTATAGCATCGGGCGAAATGGATGTTATTCGTGCCTTGGTCTATGTTATATGTTTCTCTCTTATGCTATGATGGGTTATGAGGGTTACATGATTCTTCACACGCATATTGTAATTCCATTTAGGCCTTATGGCATTATGGGCGAGATGGACCTCGTGATGTTGACTTGCTTATTGCACCATAGTTGTGCTTGTCTTTCTCGGCATTGTTGGTGCCTAATCACCTTCCCACAGTTATATTTTATGCACTCTATCGTGCTTGATGTTGATGCACACGTGATCAGTGAGCCTGAGTATTATTGCTCGATGGGTACCCTATGTGGATTGATATTATTAGATCGGGTTGCGCGCCACAACAGTACTGTGATGAAATGTAACTCCTTGTTCTTATTTCGTGTATTTTGCTTTCACTTTGTTGAAGATAGTTCATAGGAAAATGTTAAAATTACCCTGCCTTCTTAACTTGCTTAGTAGCCTTCTTATTTAACTTTCTTACCATTATTTGTCATGTCTGAGCTATTACTTATTTGGTGTACGGAACCGCATTGTATGGGGATCTAGATGGATTTTGGTGAGATTTATCGGTTGGGCTGCTTGTATTGGCTGGGAAGAGGTTTCTAAACCTGATATTTGCACTATCATATTGGGATAAGGAATGTTCGGTAGGATGATACCATATTTCCACTAAGGATTTGGGCAATGGACCCGGTCGGACAAGTGAGCTTCTTGGCTTATTGATCAGATGAGTAGTTAAGAGATTATGCATGTTTCTTTCATCATCAGTGGTGTATAAAGGTTTTGAGCGAGGTTTTATTTGATATGATGTTTACTACCGGTCCCGAATTTATTTTTTTGGCAGCCATGGTGGTCAGCAGTTACTGTTGTGAGTATTTGAGTGATGGGGTATATCATTTGATTACATCTTGGGTTATGGTTATAACTTAATACAACTTGTTCAAACTTATACAGTATGTAGATGTGAGATTCGGGTCTTGTAATGAGTTCCGGATATTGGAGATTCAGTTCTAAGATTTATGGACTAAGGTCGAAGTAAGGATCTCCAATTATGTTTTATTGGTAGGCTTATATGGACCAGGGTGACGTGGGATCACCCCCGAGTATGTGCATGGTAAGGTCACCCCGTGATTTGTTGGCCTTGGAACGACTCTTGGCACGTTCGAGGACGAACGTATATTTAAGTGGGGGAGGATGTATGCCACGACCCAAAATCCCAACCTGTTGTGATGGTGCCTATTTCAATACTAGGCAAGCCGATAAGCTCGATAAACCACAATTTCTCTTAAGTTTGAAAATACAATAATTAAATACAATACAAAATCCCACAAATATTGATATGAACACTCCCCAAAACCTGGTATCACTGAGTACATGAGCATCTAATATGAATACAAGTCTGGAATGATAAACATCACTATCTAAAGTATAGAACAATACAATAACTAAACAGGAAGGGAATCAAGTCTGTGATCGTCAAGCAGCTACCTTGATACTCTCCAACAGAAATAACTTCGAATTCTAGCCTTCGTCGTATCCGGGAGAACCTGGATCTGCACATGAGGTGTAGAGTGTAGTATGAGTACAACTAACTCAATAAGTAATAAGACTAACCTCTGGACTGAAAGAAATGATGAGCTTCGCAGGTACAGTCCAGTAAAAATAATGGTATAGAAATGTAGGCATGCTTTCAAGTTCAACAGTTAAACTCAGTACAAGTTAAATAGATAGATACTGCATGATATGAGGCATATGGCATCTTAGTAGAAAGACCTCATGTAAATACTGGTCATAAATTATCCGGTCACTCGGTACTGTTTATGGCCAATCCAGCCCAGGGGTGTTCCAACCCCCATATATATGCACATCGACTGACAGCCAGTCACCCAGTACCGTATAAGGCCAATCCAGCCCTGGGATAATTTATCCCTAAATATAAATGATACTGACAAGATCCATGTCCAGATAACTTATTACAATACAAATAAGTAAGGCGGGCATTCCCGATCCATATAATAATGATGTATAAAGCCATTATGGCCTGCTGCATTGCACAACTCAATCTCATAAATATCCTCACAATGGACAATTATTACTGAGTGTGAAATGTATATTTTTGAACAAGTAATTCAACAACAACACACGTAGCCTAAACACGATCTTTATCACAAGCCTCAGCTCAATTCCTCTAACACGTACCACATGTTCAGATAATAACATGATTCTTTAATTTTACAACTTCACAGGATTTATTCAAGACACAATTTCTGTGGTGCACGTCTACATGTTCGTCACCTATCGTGTGTGTCACCTTCAACAATTCATACCATACCAAATTCGGGGATTCATACCCTCAGAACCAACTTTAGAAGTGTTACTCACCTCAAACCGTGTAATTCTTTACTCTGGTATGCCTTTGCCTCGTGAATTGACTTCAAATGCCTCGAATCTAGCCACAAATAATTTGTTTCAGTCAATAAAAATGATAGGAATTAATTCCATAAGAAAATATAATTTTTTTTCATCAACATCCGAAATTTCACCCGAAAATCGCCCGTGGGGTCCACGTATCGGAACCCGACAAAAGTTACAAAATCAGAAAGCTCATTCAACCACGAGTCTAACCATACTAGTTTCACTCAAATTCGACTTCGAATCGACATTCAAATCCCAAAAATTCATTTTATGAAGTTTCTACAATTTTCCCAAATTTCCACCTCAAAGTACTAATCACATGATGAAATCATTGATATATTCATGTATATTAACCAAATGCGAGTTAGAATCACTTACCCCGATGAATTTCTTGAAAAACCCACGAACAATCGCCACAAACCGAGCTCCCTAGGTCTAAAATGTGAAATAATACCCTAAACCCCGTTTATATAGTGCACCCTCTGAACTCCCACTTTGCGGTCCGCGAAATTCCAAGCGCAGCCGCGCCTCCCAGGTCCCGCGGTCATGAAAAACTGGTGCGGTCCGCGAAATTCTTGGTGGCTGCACTACCATGCTTTAGTATTTTAGTCATAACTTTCTCTACAGATGTCCAAATGATGACTTCTTTACCTTTCTGGAAACTAGACACGAAGGGCTACAACTTTCGTTTTTAATCATCTCAAAATTCCTTGTAGATCAAAAGATATAGTCTTCCGAAGTCGATTCAGAGAATATGCAAAACTCCCTGGAGTGCGCCCGTGGCAGAATTATGCGGTCCACGAAATTCCAAGCGCGACCGCAAAATTCTGCTAAGGTCCGCAAAAATCAAAGCACCACAACCATACATGAGTTTCGGAAATGCCCGGACTCACTTAAAACTCACCCTGAAACACACCCGAGGCCTCCGAGACCTAAACCAATACCTAAAATACCATACGAACTTAGTCAAATCTTCGAATCACTCAAAACAACATCAAAATACCAAATTACCCTCGGATTCAAGCCTAAGAACTTATAAACTTACAAATTCGACAACCGATGCCGAAACTAACCAAACCACGTCTGAATGACCTCAAATTTTGCACACACATCACAAATGACACTAAAAACCTACTCTAACTTCCGGAATTCCATTCCGATCCCGATATCAAATTTTCCACTGCCGATCAAAATCGCCGAATTTCCAACTTTCGCCAATTCAAGCCTAATTCAACTAAGGACCTCCAAATAATTTTACGGACATAATCCTAAGTCTAAAATCACCATGCGGAGCTATTGGAATTATCATAATTCGAATCTGAGGTCGTTTATACATAAGTCCCCATCCAGTCGACTTTTCTAGCTTAAATTTCCAATTATGAGACTAAGTGTCTCATTTCACTCTGAATTCCTTCCGGACCCAAACCAACTAACTCGGTAAGTCATAAAACAATTTTAAAGTATAAATTGAGCAGTAAATTAGGGAACGAGGGTTATAATACTCAAAACGACCGGCTGGGTCGTTACAATATAATGACCTGACCTGTCGTTTTTAGAATTTGCATTCCATTCAACCGTTTGAAGTCTTGAGTAGCTTCATATGACGTATTATGACTTGTGTCAATTGTTGGCTTTGGTTTTTAGGTGATTTGGGATCGATTCAGATGAAGGATTCTCATGTTAGAAGCTTTGAGTTGGAAGGGTTGATCAAGTTTGACTTTTGGGTATTTGATCTCGAGTCTGAGTTTTGATGGTTCTTTAGGTCTAGATGGTGATGTTGGACCTGGGCGTATTCTCGGATTTGCATTCGGATTTTTCTTGGATATTTTTGCACTAATTGGCGAAAGTTGGCAATTTAGAGCTTTGGAATATTCATAAGTTTGACCGAAAGTTGACTTTGATGATACTAGCTTCAGATTGTCGTTCCGGGAATTGGAATAGCTTCTTTATGTCATTTGGAACTTATGTGCAAAATTTGAGGTTATTCCGAGTCGATTTGATATGGGCACGAGATTTGGAAGTTAAAAGTTCAAAAGTTCATTAAGTTCGATTCGAGGTGATGTGTGATTTGAGGCCTCGAGTAAGTCTATGTTATGTTATAGGACTTGTTGTCATGTTCGGACGGGGTCCCAAGGGGCTCAGTTGTGTTGACTTTAGATCATTTTGGAGTTGCACGAGATTGCTGGTTTTCTAGTTTTTGCAGTTGTGCTTCGCGATCGCGGGATAGGGGACGCGATCGCTATGTGTATTTTTGTCAGTAGAGCTGTTTGTTCTTAGCATTCGCGCTTCATAGATCGCGTTCACACTGGGATAAAGCTTTTAGTCTTCACATTTGCGTCCATGGCTAAGCGTTTGCGTAGTGTTGAGCAGGGCTAGTCAGTCTTGATGGGTTCTTCATCGCGTTCGTGATGGTTTGTCCGCGACCGCAGAGGTCTGGCAGTGTGCTTCATCGCGTTAGCGAGGGTGTTACCGGGAACGCGTAGAGTAAAGTGTGGAAGTGTGAGTTTGTGCTTCGCGATCGCGAGGCTGTGACCGCGTTCGCGAAGGGTATTGCTGGAGTAGTGATATAAAGTACTCTATTTCAATGGTTTTAGACACTTTATCATATTTTGAGCTATGGAGCTCGGATTTGGGAGATTTTGGAGGTAAATTTCCCCACATGGACTGGGGTAATTGTTTTCTACTCAATTTTGATTATATTTCGTGATTCCATCTTCGTTTTTGGCATTTGATTGATGATTTCAAAAGAGAAATTGGGGTTTTTTATCTAAACTTTCCTAAAGTAAATTTTTGAGTTTTGAACATCGATTCGGAGTCGGGATTGAGTAAAATTAGTATGGTTGGACTCGTAATTAAATGTGTTGTCAGATTTTATGAGTTTTGTCCGGTTCCGAGGTGCGGGCCCGTGTTTGACTTTTTGGTTGACTTTGAGTAAATGTATAAAGAATCGACCTTTATTGATTGGGTTTGTTTCCTATGGCATTAGTTGATGATTTTGAGTTGCTTTTGGTTAGTTTCGAGCCTTTCAGAGGATGATTTTAGTGGGATGACGCTTCTAGTGTATCGATTTGGCTTGTTTGAGGTAAATGTCTTGCCTAACTTTGTTGAGGGTATTTTTTCTATTAATTGCCATTATTTGCTACATGCGGAGTTGATACATATATGAGGTGACGGGCGTATATGCATGTACCAAGGTTAATCATGCTCGGGGGTAAATTATACTATAAGTTGGGGCTTGTAGAATTACGTGACCTTCTAGCTTCATGTCTTACTTGAATTCTACTTAAATGTTAGAAACCAAGTTTTAGTTTATTATAACTTGATTAAAATTTGACGGAATGTCGAGAAATGTTGATGTGTCTGATTCGGTCATCATTATGCTTAATCACTAATGCATTGCCACGACCGTTATTCTTGAGATATTAGATTCTATACTTAAGTTGTAGATCATTTTGAGAATTGTTGAAATACTTTAACAATAAGGTTCTTGAGAGTTTATTGAACTATTGTTGGCTTGAAAGTTGTGATTGAGGTTTATTTGGAATATTCGTTTAACCACTCTCCTTGAGGTTATTTATGCTTCCTATCTTGCTTGTCATTAATATACATATGCTTGGTGAGGATGAGTGAAATGCACAGTGATTTTGCCACAGTGCATATATATATATATATATATATATATATATATATATGTGTGTGTGTGTGAGAGAGTGTAAAGCACGAAGGGTGATGCCGTACCATTTCATTTATATTATCATGTGAAGGAAAGTGTAAAGCACGAAGGGTGATGTCGTACCATTTCATTTGAGAGTAAAAGCACGAAGGGTGATGTGTGCCATTTCATTTATATTATCCTGATCTCATTTACATTATCATGTGAGGATGAGAGTAAAAGCACGAAGGGTGATGTCGTGCCATTTCATTTATATTACCATAATTTTATATTATCATGAGTTTATGGCACAAATGGTATTTTCGTGCAGGCAAAGACGAGGGACATGCCTTATATTGTGATATCTTTCCCTTGTGTGTACATTCATGCCTTTACCTCAAGTTATTACTGTTGCACCTATGTTATCTACGTGACTTATCGTCGTTGTTTTGTCTTTGTCTGCTATCTCGATTGTTGTTGTGTTGTCCATGCCTTTTATCTGTTTAACTGCAAATATCATGCCTCCTTTACTGTTGTTATATCCACATCCATGTCGTTTCTATTTTGTTGCAATTTAGTATAAGCCTTTTACCATGTTAGTCATTCATGCCTCTATTTGCTAGCTTATAAAGATCATACTTTCCATTCTTATTTGTTATATCTACATCTATGCTTTCTACCATGCTAATTATATGAAATTATGTTTTCTTTCGTAATTAATGTCATTACTCATATGCCTCCTACCTAGTCCATTTCTGTCGTCTATATGTACTGCCTTGTTCATTATTGCTACTTGTGTATTTCCTACTTTGTCTTTACTGTTGTCGGCATTTCTTTCACCCGGTTGGTACTGTTATACGTATATTAGGTGAGAATGAGATAAATGCACGAAGGGTGTTGTCGTGCCATTTGATTTGATGTCTTAAGTATGTTTCTCATACTATAGAAGTTATAGATTTATTACCGTGATTTGTTGGTTATCTCTCTAAAGAAAGGATTGGTCATGATATTGAGGAATATTAATCGTGGTTCTTCTAGAAATCATTTACAGCTTCGCATATTTGTTTCTTTGTACTCTATTAATCGTATTGTTCTATTGCTAGTCTTCTGCATAGTTTATATCAGTGAGTATCTTTTAACTGAAAAGTCTCGTCACTACTTCACCAAGGTTAGTCAAGATACTTACTGAGAACATGAGGTCGGTTGTACTCATACTAAATTTCTGCACTTTGCGTGCAGATTTTGGAGCGGAGCTGTGGTGGATGTCGGGGGCTGACTCTGAAAATGTTCGTGCCTTCCGGATGTGGCTACCACTTATCCCTGGATAGTCCTAGAGTTGAACTCTGTTTATGTACATTTCAAACAGAAGTTGTATTTATTTTATATCCGTTTTTGCAATAATCCAGTCTTAGTAGCTCATATCTTGTACTATCAGTGCTTGAAATATTGTATGAAAATCCAAATATATCATTTGTTGATCACTTGTATTTTATTAGAATTGTGTTAACTGTTAATTAGCTGACCTAACGGGTCGGGTTAGGTGTCATCATGACTAGTGAATTTTGGGTCGTGACATAACCATTCCGATGGTTTGTCCAATTCTATCATTAGATTGTGAACATAAATTTTATCACTTATAAAAATCGATAATTTAATCTTCCGTGTATAAGCTAAACTCTATATACTAAATCATCTACTATATAAGCAAAGGACACACAGACAAATACACGATCTATTTAAAATAAAATTTTATTGAATAGAATAAATAAATAAATAATTATTCCATAAAGAATACCATAACAATATGCATGGTTTATAGTATATCCTAACAGATTGATCTAATAATTTTATTTAGTAATTAATTAGTTTATCAAGCAAAAAACTATAATGAGTTTTAGAAAAAAATTCAAATATATTTTGGAAATCTCTTTCAAAGAACTGTTCAGACGACACCAAAAGATTTATCTCGATAGAAAAGTATAGTAGCTGTGGACTTGGTCACAATTTCCTTTTTTATTATTGGTCAGTATTAATTGGTTAAAGCACGTGTCTATTTAACCGTATAATTCAATTATTATTCAAGTAAAGAATAGATCATTACACAAAATAAAATTAGACTTATAATATGTCAAATCAATTAGATGAAATAAGATTTGTTCTCGAAAAATTGAATGACTATCACTCCGAATCGCTTTCTCTGCTTTTCCTTAGTAATGTGAGGATATGACTTTATTCTATTTTTTTTCAATCAATACCGGGTACTAGTTTTAGAGTTTGACTAATTCGGATCTGCGCATCGAAGTCACATTTTGAGGATAAAATATTTCCTATCAAACATAATTTTATTCTCAAGGCTCGGACCTGAAATTTTTTATTAAGGATAGACGAGTACATACCACCCTAGGACAACCTTTGAGTACTTATTGCTTTCTTACATTAAGCTCCCGTTTGACTATATATTTTGGCTTCATCTTTTTCAAAAAATAATTGAAAACATCGTTTGCTTATCAAATATGATCATGTTTTGGAAGAAAAAAAAAATTTTAAGTTCCCAAAATATTGTTCATAGTTTCAATCAAATTTATGTCCAAACGCTTGCTAAATATTAAACTATTCAACATTGAAAAAGGAAATGTGGAAAAGCATGGGGGGGGGGGGAGGGGGTGAAGTCCTAAATATTCATTAGAATTAAAAATTAAAAATTAAGAGCTCAAATTATATACATCGGTAATCTAAAGAATTATTTATTTTATCAGGCTTGATGGTACAAAAAACGTTTACACTAATAATATACATAATTTAAACTCAAAATTTAAAAAGTGGAAAGTAAATTTATCGAGATTGTAATTAAAAAGGATGAATCAACCTCCATTGAAGGTTGAGCTTGAGCTTTCATCGTGAGAGAAGAAGAAGCTTCTGGATAAAAAATAAAATTGGAAAAAATAATGTACTTTCCTATTCAGCCGAAGTAAGACTTATACACGTGAGAAAAAAGAGTAAGTAGTGCAACTACTAATTACTAAAGTACCCATGTAACTAACTCAACCACTAACCTCCTAAGTCTAGTAACTAACTGATATCAATATAACATAAATCCTACCAACTACACTTGATAATACTCGATATTCTCAATACTCCCCCCTCCCCCCCTCCCAAGTTGGGAGGGGGGGGGGTGATGAAATCACTTCCAACTTGCCAAGAAAGACATAATGCTTGATCTCTGTAAGTGCTTTTGTAAAGATGTCTGCCAGCTGGTTGTGAGTAGAAATATGATGAAGTGTAATCAAACCATCATGCAACTTGTCTCTCACAAAGTGACAATCTACATCTATATGTTTTGTCCGTTCGTGGAACACAGGGTTCCTAACAATGTGCACAACTGTTTGACTGTCACAGAAAAACTAGGATAGTGGCATCACATGAGACTGTCAATTCTTCCAGCAATCGTTTGACCCATACCAACTCACCAACCACCTTCCTCAATGATTTGTACTTTGCTGAGCACAAGATACCCACTCACAGACCTCTTGGAATCAGGGCATGCAACCCAATCTAAGTCACAATAAGCTGTGACTTCATAAGAAGAATCATTAGACAGAGAGATGACTAAGGTAGGATCAACCTTCAGGTATCTAAGTACATGTATGGAATCCTTGAGATGGGGTTCTCTTGGTGTTTGCATGAACTGACTCAAGTGTTGCACACTGTAGGTAATATTTAGTCATGTGTTTGTGAGGAAATTGAGCTTCCCAATTAGCTCCCTATAATATGATGGGTCAGATAATAAGGTGTCTTCTTCAACTTTGAGTTTGGTTGATGAATAAAGTGGAGATGACACAGAAGAATATCCCAGGCAGTCATACTCTTTTAACAGATCAATGATGAATTTTCTCTAAGAGATCAATACTCCATCATCCTTGTAAAGCATCTCAAGTCCCAAAAAATAGTGCAGCTTGCCTAAGTCTTTTATTCAAAACTGATTGTGAAAAAATGTCTTTAGTGCTATGATTTCTTCAAGGTCAGTCCCAGTAAGGATCACATCATCAACATATATTACCACAAAAACTGATGAACTACCTTGTTTCTTATAGAATAAAGAGTAGTCATTTGTTGAGTGCTTGAAGCTTCTAGAATGTAGGGACTATGACAGCTTGTCATACCATTGTCTACTGGCTTGTTGGAGGCCATACAAGGACTTCCTTAGTATGCACACAAGTGATGTATCCTCCACCATCAGACCTTGTAGGATTTTCATATACACTTCTTTATGTATATCTTCATGGTAGAAAGTATTATTCACATCCAGTCGATAAAGATCCCATCCTCTCTTTACTGCAATGCTAATTAAGTTCCTAACAATGGTCATCTTCATTACTGGAGAAAAAGTTTCTATGTAATCAACTCCAGCCTCCTATGTGTATACTTTTACCACAAGCCTTGCCTTATATATTTTCACACTACCATCTGCTTTGTGCTTGATTTTGCACACTCACGTGCACCCTATAGCTTTCTTTCCTGTAGGAAAATTAACTAAATACCAAGTATGATTCGCATATAAAGTTTCAAACTCTTGTGTCATTGCTATTTACCAGGTAGGATTCATAGCTGCATCCTCATAAGAGTTTGGTTCACACTCATGTGAAATGTTCTTCACTAGCTGCTGACTATCATGGCTTAAACCATTAAAGGATACATAATGATTGTTGGTAAAAAAGGCAGTGAGTGATGTAGGTGAAAACGAAACTGGTTGATGTTCAGGATTTATACTATTGCTTAAATAGTTATGTGGTTGCAGATTTGGCAGTGTACATACATAGTCTTTAAGTTGAGACTGAGTGATGAGTGTTCTGCATGATCTCCTATGTTGTGTATGATTAGATTGGTTGTTATCAGGTTCCATATGATGTATTTGTGCAAAAGGTAATACATGTGTTTCTGAATGATTTTCAGTTATAGGACTATCAATATGGGTTCTGTTGTCTGATTCTAGGTTGAGGTGTGAGTCATGGTTATGTAGGCTTAAAGAATTTGGTGATGTATTTGTAATTGGTGGTTGTGTATCTTTAGATATAGGACTACTAGTGATAGAAGTTGATGCATTTCTATCAAGAGTACAATGATCATCAAAATTATACACTATGGTGTTTGGACATAAAGAATTAGAATTTACCATATGCAAGACAGAAGGGATAGAAGAATGTTCAAGTGAAATGGCAAAAGGAAACACATCTTCATAGAATAAAATATCTCTAGATACATATACCCTCTTTGTGGCTAGGTCCAAGACCTTATATCCTTTCATCCCAAAGGGATACCCTATAAACACATGAGGAGTAGCCCTTGGTTCAAATTTGTCTTTGTGTGTCTGGAATGTGGTGGTGTAACATAAGCAACCAAAGCTTTTAAGGTGTGAGTAGGTTGGTTTTCTGTTATAAAGAAGCTCAAAAGAGCATTTATTTTTTAGGACTATGGAGGGTAATCTGTTTATCAGATAGGTGTGTCACGACCCAGAACTCCCACCTTCGGGATCGTGATGGCGCCTAATATTTCACTTGCTAGGCAAGCCAACGTTAGAATAGTTCTTAGCCATTTTTAATAATTCAAATTAACTGATACTGAGTAAACTGAAATAGAATTGAAATAAAGTGAGAAAAACCAAAATAACTGCAATATCTAGATACAATCCCAAAACTTGTGTTACAAGTGCACGAGCGACTAGAATAATACAGATAATGGTCTGAATGAAAGTAAAACTGTCTGAAATAAAATAAACAACTAGGATAAGGTAGAAGGAGACTTCAGGGATGCGAACACCGAGAAAATATACCTCAAGTCTCCGTTAGGTAATCAATTCGAACAATCTACTGACCGCTGCTAGGACCGACTCCAAAATATGTACAAGAAGTGCAGAGTATACTATGAGTACAACCGATCCCATGTACTCTGTAAGAGCCGAGCCTAACCTCAACGAAGTAGTGACGAGGCTAAGGTGGGTCACTTACAATAAACTGTACGCAGTATAATAATAATAACACGAAAGAAACGCAGGAAAAATAAGGCAGTTAACTCATGGAAATAAGCGCAATCCTCAAAATCAGTAAAACCAGAAATATCATTCCTCAGAATCTCGTACGAAAACATTGAAAGCTAATACAATGCACAATGAATACCAAACACACAATCCGTTGCCTTGCGCAACCCGATCCCACCGTACAAACACAATTCTCCCTTATTTCACCATATCAATATGAAGAATAACATGTAAAATTTATTGCGGCACAACCCAATCCCACCATATAATCAGCATCAATATCACAATCCTCCCTTATTTTACCATATCAAAATCACATGTAAAATCCGTTGCGGCGTGCAACCCGATTCCACCATATCAATATCAATCCTCCCTTATTCCACTTGTTGCGGCGTGCAACCCAATCCATAAATAAAATTAATAAATGTAAGCAATTCAACATCTCAATTCACAAGAATCTCGACAATTAATGAATATGAAAACAAGCCATAAAGCGACCTCGAACAAAATCAAGGATTACTACAATTAATACAAAGCAACAAGACAAGTCAAATATATAACAATTAAAGTGTACAAGTAAGACAATTAAGTCAAGTATCAATTAATCAAGGAAGCATGAAATAAAGAAATATTTTAATATGAGAGAAATAAGTGACAAGTAGCAAGTTAGGTATAGGAAGCAATTAAAGCATGTAACAATTAAGACATGGAATAAAATAAGTAATGAAATATGGGAAAGCATGGAAAAAAGTATTTTGACGGTGTATATACACTCGTCACCTCGTATATACGTCGCTACACATGTAATTCACATAGATCATAACTCAAGGGTTCCTAATTCCCTCAAATCAAGGTTAAACCCAACAGTTACCTCGCTCCGCAAACAAATCAAAGCTCAACCGAGGCCCTTTCTCTAAAATTTACCTCTAAACCAATCGAATCTAACCAAAATCGACTCAATAACATCAAACAATGCTAGAGAAATCATTTACAATACATAAAGTTAAGATCTTTACACTTTTCTCAACAGTCAACAAAAGTCAACCCCATGCTCGCTTGGTCAAAACTCGAGATTCGGACTAAAATTCAATTACCCATTCACCCCTAGCCCGATTATGTAATTAGTTTCGATATCCGACCTCAATTTTGAGGGCCAAATCTCAATTTTACAAAATCCACCCAATTCTTTCCAAATTCCTAATTTTCTACCATGAAAGAACATAGATTAAGGTTAGAAACTAATGGGTGTTGATGAAAATGGAAGAAAACGAGTTAAAGTACACTAACCTATGAAGTGGTGGTGATATTTCTCTTTAAAATCGCCTCTAGGCCAAGCTCTAATGAAAATATGGTGAAAAATGGGTGAAATTCTGTCTTTGGGATATTTAATAGACTGGGCGTCAGGTGTTCATCGCGTTCGCGGGATACCTGACGCGTTCGCGAATAGCACTTCCCAGATGGCCATTGCGATCGCGACAAAATCTACGTGTTCGCGTAGTCTTATCCCATCTTGCCGTCGCGTTCGTGACCTTGGGCTCGCGTTCGGGTAGAGTAAATGTTCCATTCCCAGTAACCCCCCTCCTATCACTACACGTTCGCGGAGGAAAGGCCGTGTTTGCAAAGGGTAGACCCCCCACTGCTCCACGTTCGCGTCCATCTGCTCGCCTTTGCGATGGGAAATTCCTCCCCAGTCCCAAACTCTTCGCGATCGTGGGTGTATCTTTGCGATCACGAAGAAGAACACACTAGGCACTAGCAGACTCCAAAAACCAACAATGTTTCTAAGTTCAAAATGGTCCATAGCCTATCCGAAACTCACCTGAGCCCCTCGGATTCCAAACCAAATATGCACACAAGTGTAATAACATTATTCAAACTCGCTCGTATGATCAAAATATCAAAATAACACCTAGAACTATGAATCAGATACCAAAGCAATTAAAATTTTCAAAGAAACTTAAGAACATGAAATTTTACAACCGGACATCTGAATTATGCCAAATCAACTCCATTTTGAACCAAATTTTGCAGACAAGACATAAATACATAAATGGACCTATACCAAGTTCTGAAACCAAAAGAATCCAGTAGCAACAAAATCAACCTACGGTCAAACTTAGGAATTCTTTAAACCTTTAAATTGCTAGTTTTCAACAAATTATGTTAAATCAAGTTAGGAACTTCCGAATTCAATTTCGAGCATACGTCCAAGTCTCAAATCACGATACGGATCCACCAAGACTATCAGAACACATATCCGGGTTGTTTATATAAAAACGTTGACCATAGTCAACTTAAATGAGTTTTAAAGTACAATTTTATATTTTCATCAATTTTCTCATAAAACCTTTCTAGAAAGGACACAGGATGCGCATGCAAATTGAGGAAGGCTAAACAGAGCTATTCAAGGGCTCGAACAACAGAAATAAAGGATAAAACTATAAATGATCTATCGGATCATCACAAGGTGGCAGTTAGGATACACTCTCCCAATATCTCATTGGTAATTTGGATTGATAAAGTAAGGCCCTAGCAGTTTCTAGTAGATATTTGTATTTTCTTTCTAGCACACCATTCTGTTATGGTGTGTATGGGCAGGTTTTATGGTGAATTATGCCTTTGTCTTGAAAAAGTATCATGGCCTCACTATTTATAAATTTCAACCCATTATCAGATCTAACAGCTTTGACTGAAGAGTTGAACTGGTTTTCAATCATAAAAATGAGGGCTTTAATGGCTTGAAAGGTGTTGCTTTTACTGCTCAGAAGGTGTGTCCAGGTTGATCCGCTAGATTCATCAATCATGGTAAGAAAATATTTGTAGTTATCATGTATGGCTATGTGATAGTGGCCCCATAAGTCTATGTGTAAAAGTTAAAAGGTTTTGGTAGTGGATGATGTTTCTGGGAAAATGGTAGTTTTGTCTGCCTTGCGATGGGGCAGGCCGAACAGAGAAAAGGTTGTTTGGGAGAAAATTTAATAGGTATGGTAGAGATCCTTCTCATTCTCACCAAGGGTACATGACCTAGTTTGTTATGCCACAGATGTTCAACGTTGTCCCCATGATGCAATAGATGACAGAAAAGAATTCATACCAAAGGAGGAGTCCGTTTTACTACTTGAATGAAGGCTATCTACATTGTTGAGTGAATGCGGTGATTTATTTACAATTGACAATGAAATGTAAAGGCAAATTGTGACTCTCTCCTCTATTTAGAATATCAACTAATGCAAAAAAGCAGGAATGAGAATAAAGAGTGGCAGAAATAGAAGATATACTAGACTCTGGACAATTGTGATACATTGAGCATAAGAAGTACAATCACCCCTTGCTTTACCAATCTCCAAAGGCCTCTTCATTATAATGGCCTGCATCATACAAAGATATTTGTTGAAATTAACTATGAAATTGAGGTGGTCTGTTAAAGAGTGAATAAAGATGAGGTTGTACTTGAAACTAGGTACATACAACACTCTGACTAAAGTTAACATTGGACCAAGAAATGCATCCCCAATTTTTGTCACTTTCACCCTATATCTATTAGGTAATGTAACTAGAAAAGGATAAGATAAGGTTCTAATGTTATTCAGAAAAGATTTTCTATAGGTCATGTGATTTGAAGCCCCAATATCTAATATCCACAAGTCAATAACTAATTTAGAGCATTTACATACAGTGGTCTCAACAATCTCTTTATAAGTAGAATAAGCTAGAATACATGTCAAGTTTGTAGCTCAACAAGCTATGTTATTTGAGCTTTCCCCTATTTTTCTTCCTGGAAATTTCTCCAACAGGCTGAGTAGTTGATTGTATCGCTCCTTTGTCAAGTGCTGAAATCCTTGATCATGAGTTACACCTTCAACCACTTCACATTCTGTATGAACATTTGTAGCAGATGTTGTATTCCTCCCTTTTATGAACTTGAAATCCAGTGGAAAGCCATGTATTCTGTAGAAATTATCCCTGGTGTGCCCTGGCTTTTTGCAGTAGTCACAAAAATTGAGACTTGGCAAGTGGATTGCTTGGCTTGTTCGAATTGTATGAGTTGTGGGCAGTACCATTTTCTCTTTGATTGCAATTTCTCCTAAACTTGTTATTCCCAGGTTCATTTACATTCAATGAAGAGACTCCATAACCAATTTGTTTCTTGGCCCGACTTCTCTATGCTTCTCTTCTTGAATGAGAATGGTAAAGGCTTGTGATATACTGGGTAGTGGATTCATCATAGGTATGTTGCCTCTCACTACTGTGTAGACTTCGTTTAAGCCCATTAGGAACTGAATCAACCTTCGATTATGCTCAACCTTGTGCATGTTAGCCTTTGCTCCACAAGTACATTGACAATTGCACTGCGCATATGCATTCAGGTTATTCAATTTCTCCCAAAGTCTTTTTATTTCTGTGTAATGCCGTGTGATGTCCAAAGCCCCTTGGCTAAGGTCGTTAATTTCCTTCTGCAATTGATACAAATTTGCTCCATTAGTTTGATCATATCTATCTTCTAGTTCTTGCCATAATTTCTTGGCATCACCGACATATTGTAGACTATCAGTTAGGTCTTTTGAAAGTGAGTTTAGGATCCACGATGTGACCATGTCATCCCATCGAGCCCACTGATCATAAGTTGTATCATCAGTATTAGGTTTCTTACATTTTCCCGTAATGAATCCAACCTTGTTTTTCATCGATAATGCTCTGAGAACTCCTCTTCTCTAAGATCTATACCCAGTTCCATTGAAGGCAACATGTACCAGTGTCGTTCCGGCACTCTCCGACGGGTGCATGCACATCGGGTTAGTCGATTCCAAATTTTTGGTCGTATTCTGAGTTTCCTTATCTACGGCCATCGATTGAGGACGAATTCTAGAAGACTAGAAGAATTAATTTTTGAATTTTAGGAGAAATCAAAAAATTTCAAAACCCTAGCAGCGAACTGTGAAATGTAGATTTTGATTTTTGCAAAACTAAAAACTGAGATTGAGTGATGAGATTTGACGAAAATGAAGAGAACACCGATGAAAAATTCGAGTTGTGCTTTGATACCATGTCGAGATTGTAACTAAAAGGATGAATCAACCTCCATTGAAGGTTGAGCTTGAGCTCTCATCGTGAGAGAAGAAGAAGCTTCTGGATAGAAAATGAAATTGGGGAAAAATAGTGTACTTTCCTATTCAGTTGAAGTAAGACTTATACACGCGAGAAAAGAGAGTAAGTAACTACTAATTACTAAACTACCCATGTAACTAACTCAACTACTAATCTCCTAAGTCTAGTAACTAACTGATATCAATATAACATAAATAAAACCAACTACACTTGATAATAATCGATAATCTCAATAAAAATGAATACAAAGGGGGATTCAACTCGACAGAAGTGCATGTTAGAAGAAAAGAGGAAATTAAGTGTAATGACTCAATCGGGCATTTTAACTTTTAGAACCCCGTTCTCTAAAAATAAAACTTCCCGTAGGTGCTTGTAATGATTTATGACTTGCGGGGATGGTTGGTTCTGGATTTGGAAGTGTTTGGGGTGAAACCGGAACACTTGGTTCCTTAAGTTGGCCTTAAAGTGCTAAGTTTGACTTCGGTCAATATTTTTAGAAAACGACCCCGGAATAGAATTTTGATAATTCCAAGAGCTCCGTATGGTGATTTTGGACTTAGGAGCGTGTTCGAAATTTTATTTGGAAGTCCGTAGTTAAATTAGGCTTGAAATGGCTAAAAATAAGAATTTAAGTTTGGAAGTTTGACCGATGAGTTGACTTTTTGATACTGGAGTCGGATTTGATAGGTTCTGACATCGAACCTAGAAGTTGAAAACTCTTAGTTTCATTAAGCTTGAATTGGGGTATGATTCATGGTTTTAGCGTTGTTTGATGTGATTTAGAGGTTCAACTAAGTTCGTATGATATTTTAGGACTTGTTGGTATATTTGTTTGAAGTCCTGAGGGCCTTGGGTGAGTTTCGGATGGTTAACGGATTAAAAGTTAGACTTAAAAAGCTGCTGCAATTTTCCCTTCTGCTGTATATTCTAGGCTGTGATCGAGTCCCAGATTGAACCCAGATATCGAGCCCACGATCGAGGCCTGAGTCGAAGCCAGGGACGAGGCTCAGTATCGAAGCCACGATCGAAGGTCCAGCTCGAGGGCCAGGATCAAGACCCAAGATCGAACATGATCGAGGCCATGACCATGTCCCAAGCTCGAGGCTTGATCGAGGCCATGACCAAGTCCCAAGCTCGAGGCCATGATCGAGGCCATGACCGAAGTCCAGGCTCGAGGCGTGTTCGAGGCCATGACCAAGTCCCAAGATCGAGGCCATGACCGAAGCCCAGGCTCGAGGGCCACGATCGAAGCCACAATCGAGGCCCAATTCCGAAGGCTGCCTGGGCAGTTTATAAAAGAGGACATTCGTCCCATTTGCCATTTTTGGCGAATGTGAGCTTGAGCAGAGGCGACTTTTGGCAGATTTTCAAGGGAAAAACATTGGGGTAAGTGAGTCTAACTCGGATTTGGTCTACATATACAAGTATATCATTGTTTTCACCATAAATTAGTGTTTTGAGATTTAAATTTGGGAAATTTTTAGAAATCTCATAGAAATGAATTTTTAAGATTTCAGTATCGATTCAGAGTCGGATTTGAGTGAAACTGGTATGGTTGGACTCGTAATTGAATGAGTTTTCGGATTTCGTAACTTTTGTTGGATTCCGAGACGTGGGCCCCACAAACGAATTTTTAATTAATTTCGGAATTTTTATTTAAAATGTAGTATTTTCTTATAGAATTGATTCCTATAATTTTTAGTGATTGTATCGAATTATTTTGGCTAGGTTCGAGTCAGACAGAGTTGGATAATCGTGAAAAAGGCCTTATAGTAGATTAAATTGGAGCAAGACGAGGTAAGTCTCTTGTCTAATCTTGTGAGGGAAAAATTACCCCATAGGGATTAAATTGAATAATTGTTACTAATTGCGGAGGCTACGTATGTACGAGGTGACGAGAGTCCGTGTGTAGCTACTATTAATGCTAAAGTCCGGATAGTTTAAGACTCAAAGCATAAATTACTTGTGTGAATTGTATTCTTTATTAATTAAAATAATTGATGTATATATTGTGAATTGTTATGAAAAGTAGAAAAATATGAAAATTTTCATATGCTTAATTTTTGTTTAAATTAATTAATTATTAAAAAAAATTATTCTCCTCCCGAATTTATCTTATAATAATTATACTCTCCTTCCGGAGGCACATAAGAAAATGTCCTCCTTTCTTGTGGAGCGGGCCGAACGCCTCGGGCAGGATAAATGCATCTATGGATCGCGCCGCACGTCCCTCGGCAGTGTACACGATACTCTGGATCGGGTCGTACGTCCTCGGCAGAAATCGTGCTTAATAATAATAATTACACGATACTTTAATAATTTATTTCAGCTTGTGAAGCTAATTAATAAATTGAAAAATCTTTGGAATTTAATGAATTATTATTCTTGCTTGTTAAGGAATTAATTGTTACTCCTGTAAATGAGATTTAATTGATAAATTAAAAATTATTTGAATTGAAGGAATTTAATTAATATATTGAGAATTGTTACATTTGAAGGAATTTGATTATTTTCGCTGATTAAATAAATTATTGTAAATTCTGTAAATCATACTGATTTAAATATCCTAGTTTTATTTCAGTTATTATTGACCCATAGTGAGTGTCAATGTCGGCCATCTCGTCTCTACCACTTCGAGATTAGGCTTGATACTTACTGGGTATACGTTGTTTATGTACTCATACTACACTTGCTGCACTTTTTGTGCAGGATCTGAGACAGGTACTAGTGGAGGACTTATCATTACCTACCCACGTCATCCCGAGGCATAGTGGTGAGCTGCCTTTCTGAGCCGTTCTGCAGCTACCAGTGTCTCTTTTTATATTTACATTCTGTCTATTTTATTTCAAACAGTATTTGAAGTTTTGTATAATCTACTAGATGCTCATTTACTTGTGACACCAGGTCTTGGCACACACATTGGTAGAGTTTGGGTTTATATTTTTTTTGGTTTTGAACTTTATTAATGTATGCTTAATTTATTAGTTGGCTTGCCTCGCTGTAGTGTTGGGCGCCATCACGACCTACAGGTGAAATTGGATCGTGACATTAAAAATGAGAAGATTCCAACCCTAAAATAGCTAATCTTAGGCACTACTGTAATTAATTTTTTAAGTAGTAATCACACTGCTAATAAATACTAGGAATGACTTTTAAGTAAATGAGAAGATTCCATTCCTAGTCCCTAGAATATCATAATCTTAGGTAGGGGGTTCAAAATCGAACCGAAATCGAAACTTAATGCCTTATTGATATCGGGTTAACGATTTAACGGACGGGGAACAAATTAAATTTTTTTTATTAACGGCTTATTGGTTTGGGAGCGGATTATTCAATTTTCTTAACGGATAATCCGTTAACCCGTTAAGAATATATATATATATATATATATATATATATATATATATATAAAATTTATTTTTATCCATATTACTGCTCTAGACAATTGTACGAAGTGCAAAGTAAATTGTACTGATTGCTTGAAAGTATATTCTTAAACAGTAAGAAATCTGTTCAAATGATATTGTTGGTGTATTCTGTTGTGCACTTCTCGTGATGATTTCCTCCAACTCCAACTCCTCCTTTCTTGTACCTGAAACTGGACACTAAGTTCACGTTAAGATTATCATGAGAAACATGGCTAGAGTTTTGTTCAATAGACTGATCATTTGTGTGGTTTTCGTTGCACCATCGAATGATAAGGAGATTGTAGAGGCCAAGTAAGACGACTGCTACTCCGATAATGATAAGAGCACAATTCAAAGTGGATACAGTGATTGATCTTTATAGATTACTTTTCTTTTGATATCCAGTATTTGATTCTAGTAATATGGCCCCATGGTATAATTTAGTTGATATATATGTATGAGAAATGTTGACTATATTGTTGTCTCGGGATATACTCCCCAACACTGTTAAAGTATGCTAAGTTTCAATCAACTGAAACTAAACCGATAACCGTTCGATAACCGCCCGATAATAGCTAAACCGATACCAATCCTCCCGATATCTTATCGGGTAGCTAGCGGATTAATACATTTAAAAATCGATAACCGATAAGACAAACCGTTAAAAGTAAATAACTGCCCGATCTGCCCGATAAGCAGCCCTAATCTTAGGCACTACTATCATCCATTTTTTAATTAGCAGTGTAATTCACACTACAAATAAATACTATGAATGACTTTTCAGTAAGGAATCGTTTTTGATAGATTGTATTAAGGAAAATAAAATATGTACTAGTTTTGGTATTTTCAATTCTTTATTGGCAATATTTTTCAACTTATATATAATTAATATTTGTGTTAGTTATACACATTATTCAGTACGATTTTTATATACAGTAATCCATGGCATTAACGATACCATGGTTTTTAATGCATGAATAAGCATGTATAAAAACAGAACTGATCTTTTAAAATCTTTAATAAACTAAATAGTCGATCGGAAATAATTTTAGTATAACTAATTCTAGCATTACTAATACATATTATTGTTATACACCTTACTAAACGACCCCTAAATGATTTAATAATACTGAATATATATTCTTTTGCTTTTTTTTATTTTTTATTTATTAGAGGAGGAGCTTCTTTGTGTGTGTGTGTGTGTTGGGGGGGGGGGAGGGGTTCGTGAACATTTACAATCTATCACAAAAAAAAAAAAAAAGGAAATTTACAATTCAAAGATAACGTGGGTTGACAGCAAATGGTCACGTAGAAAACAACACATTTTCACGTATATTATTTAACATGTTCACTGTTTCACAGCTCATTTGCACGTCTTTTACATTGTCTTAACATGCCTTCTGTCATGGGCGGCTTTCCAACCATGCCCCATGATCCCTTGGACGCGTCCCGTAGCGTCCTGGCCAGCCTCCCAACGCCCGTCGTCACGGTCGGCCCCGTGGTCTCGGCAGCTCCAAGTGACAAGCGCGCATGTGCCTCTATCGCCCCACCGATAACCATCGTCAGCGCCCAGCCACAGGCAGATGCCAATAGCGCCATGCGCGCAGACCCTGATTCTAAAGATAAAGTTGCTGCCAACGGACTTGTTGCTGCTTTGTAGAGGACTAAGTCCTTTTCATTGTAAATATAGAGTAGTTTTGCTGCATTTTCTTTAAGTGTGATTTTTCAGCTTTCATAGGTCTAGTCATGTAACTTTGGTTTATTTTTTTTAAGCATTATTAAGGGGGACCAAGCAATCAAAACTTTCAAGCAAGCAAATAATTCTCTGTACTGGTGTCTCTCTCCCCCAACACCGTCTTGTTTTTCTGTAATAGCTTTCATTCAATGCAATCAAGTTTTCTTTCATTCTCAATTCTCTTTTCTGCTCTCTTTCAATTGCTCATGACATTGATTTTCCCGTACGGCACTGACAATCTAGTCTAGCGTACGGAGGGGACCTCAGTTGGCGGACGACAACAGTACTGACACCGGTTGCTTAGCCTTACGCCGCCCTTCCAAGGAACTTCAGGAAGGCGCCGCGTAACAGTTGGTAGCAGAGCCTAGGCTCGACATCAGACGAGGGATTATATTGCAATTACCACCATTTCTAACTATGGTGAATTATGGGGATCGCATCGCGAACCTTGAGGGAACGGTTGACGCATTACGGCCCATCGTGGAAATGGTGCCTGATTTAAAGACCAGCCTAGTGCAAAGGTTGGACGACCTGGACCGCAGACTCATCCAGGCTGAAGTTGACATAGAAAACATCAGTCGCGACTCTGAAGGAGACCGGCAAATGGCAGCCACAGAGGCAGCTGAAATTTTTGGTAAATTTGAGGTCCTCCAGCAGGAGCATGTCGAGGATTTAGCCAACAGGGAACAAGAGGCAGACAGGGTGACTGCCATGCAACAAACTATAGACAACTTGACAGGCCAGCTCAATGTTGTCAATGCTGCTTTACAAGGCCTACTTCGAGGAGGCGGAAACCAATTTGGGGGTGGTGTGAACCTCGCTCCTATGGCACAAAAGCTGAAAATTCCTGAGCCAAAGCCATACAGTGGAGCTCGGAATGCCAAAGAAGTGAAAAATTTTATTTTCGACATCGAGCAATACTTCGATGCCGTGGGAGGCCTAGAAGAAGCTAAGAAGGTAGCAACTGCTGCCATGTATCTTCAGGGTGATGCCAAACTCTGGTGGCGGGTGAAGTACGAAGCCATCAAGGCTGGTGAAGATGCCCTCGAGACATGGGCGGAACTGAAGGCAGCCATACGCCTACAGTTTTTCCCCGAAAATATTGAGTACAATGCCAGGAGAAAGTTGCGGGAGCTCCGCCAGACCAAATCAGTGCGAGATTACGTGCGAAAATTCTCCGCGCTCATGCTGAACATCCGTAACATGGGGGACAAAGACAAACTCTTCACCTTCCTGGAAGGGTTGAAACCTTATGCCCGGATGGAGTTGCAGAGATAAAGGGTAGACACGTTGCCTAAGGCAATCCAAGCAGCAGAGTGCCTTGGGGATTACCAAGTGGAAGCCCGGAAGGATAGGCCTCAACAGCCTGTCCGAGGAGGATACAAAGGGGGCCAACCAAACACTGGTGGCCCTAGCAGAAGTGGAGGAGACCGGAGTGCACCCAAATCCAAGGCTCCCTCTTCCGGCAGTACTAGTGCTGCATCTAACAACAATGATCGGGGGAGGAAGCCCCCCTCAGGATGTCATCATTATGGCGGACCACATTGGAATAATGAATGCCCACATGTACAGATAAACGCCCATCAAGCTTTTGAGGATGGGACGGATGATGACGCCGATGATGCGGACCAGACCGAGCCAGTAGGTGCATTCAATGCAATTGTTGGCTCCATTTCTGAGCCCTTAGCGGGAACCAGTGCCGGTATCCACAAGAAGAAGGACCCTTGTCCAATTGCCAGGAAAGGAAATAAGAAGGCGAATTTGAGGACTCCTCCTCATCAAGAGAGGACCTTAATGTTCGTTGACATGAAGGTAAATGGCAAGCCCATTCGGGCAATGATATGGGTGCCACCCACAACTACTTAGCCTCGACTCAGGTGGAGCATCTTGGACTAGTTGTAGGAAAGGGCAAAGGTCGTGTGAAGGCTATCAACTCACCACCTCAACCAGTGGGTGGAATAGCCAAAGAAGTACCAGTGAAGCTTGGCCCTTATGAAGGAAAGTTCAACCTGCGCGTAGTGATCATAGATGACTTTGAGTTAATAGTGGGGTTGGAATTCCTGAGACAGACCAATACCATGCCCGCACCGTATGCAGACATGCTACTGATAATGGGAGCAAATGGGGCCAAGCCCTGCATTATTCCGTGCATTCCCATGAAGATGGCAGCCGAGAACATCTCGGCCTTGCAGTTGAAGATGGGAGTAAAAAGACATGAACCCATGTTCCTGGCTACCCTCTGCATGGAAGATATAAAATGCTCCTCGGGTCCCATTCCTGCACCCGAAGGAGTTGCTTCTGGAATTTGAAGACATCATGTCACAAGACATGCCAAAGCACCTTCCGCCTAGGCGAACTGTGGACCATGAGATTGAGTTGGTGCCGGGTGCGAAGCCACCTGCCCGGGCGCCGTATAGAATATCACAACCCGAACTCTCTGAGCTTCGGAGACAATTGACGGAAATGCTAGACACAGGGATCATCATGCCCTCCAAGTCCCTATACGGGTCCCCTGTGCTATTCCAAAAGAAACATGATGGTAGTTTACGACTCTGCGTGGATTACCGGGCTCTAAACAAAATCACCGTGAAAAACAAGTACCCTATTCCGCTAATGGCAGACTTGTTTGATAGACTGGGTGGTGCGACGGTATTCACCAAAATAGACCTGAGGACAGGTTATTGGCAAGTTCGGATTGCAGATGGTGATGAGCACAAGACGACCTGTGTGACAAGATATGGGTCGTACGACTTCCTGGTTATGCCCTTTGGCTTGACTAACGCGCCAGCCACATTTTGCACCTTGATGAACCAAGTCTTCCGAGAATACATTGATGAATTCGTCGTGGTTTATTTGGATGACATTGTGGTATATAGCCAGACACTGGAAGAACACCTGGAGCATTTATGGAAGGTCCTAGCCCGATTGCGGGAGCACGAATTATATGCAAAGCTATCCAAGTGCTCCTTTGCTCAGAAACAAATTGACTTCCTCGGACATGTCATCGAGGAAGGGAGGATCAAGATGGACCAGCAGAAGATTCAGGCCATTACAGAATGGCCGCCTCCTAAGGATATACATGCCTTGAGGTCGCTCCTTGGTCTATGCAACTTCTATCGGCGTTTTGTGAAAAGTTACTCCCTCATTGCAGTGCCGCTGACAGAACTTCTCAAGAAGGCCACCCCGTGGGATTGGGGCCCCAAGCAGGCAGAGGCCTTCAACGCATTGAAGATGGCTGTGTCTAGTAGCCCAGTCTTGGCCCTCCCTGACTTGGCCAAGCCATTCGAAGTGCAAACGGATGCCTCCGACTATGCACTTGGTGGAGTATTGCTACAAGAAGGGCATCCCGTAGCGTACGAGAGCCGAAAACTGAAGGATGCAGAGCGGCGCTATGCCGCCCATGAGAAAGAATTATTGGATGTCATTCATTGCTTACGCCTTTGGAGGCATTATCTACTGGGAGCCCCATTCGTGGTCAAGACAAACAACACAGCCGTTAGCCATTTCATGACCCAGCCAAAGCTGAATGGTCGACAGGCTAGGTGGCAGGAACTCCTAGCGGAATTTCACTTCAACCTGGAGTACCGAAGTGGAAAGACCAATCATGTTGCTGATGCACTCAGTCGGAGAGCTGATCTAGCATCGATGTGTGTACTCGCCGCCCTAAAGGGAAGCGAAGTAACCACCACCATAAAAGACCAGATACAAGATCTACTCATCAAGGATCCTGCTGCACAGTATTTGGTTGATTTGGTAGGACAGGGCAAGACTTGCCAGTTCTACACCGAAGATGGTTTCCTGAAGGTGAAAGGGGACCGACTTTATGTTCCTAAAGGAGGAGATCTGCGATAGGCTCTTCTTGCAGAATGCCATGATACTTTGTGGGCCGGTCATCCCGGCGAGGAACGCACCATGGCATTACTTCGCCGTGCATATTATTGGCCTCAAATGGTCGATGACGTCGCTCAGTATGTGAAGACTTGTCTAGTATGCCAGAAAGATAAGTCAGACCGCTTGACGCAGGCAGGGCTCTTGGAACCACTAGCTGTCCCAAAAAGACCTTGGGAAAGCGTTTCCCTGGACTTCATCACCGGATTGCCCAAGGTCGGAGTTCTCACAACTATCTTGGTTGTGGTGGATCGGTTTTCCAAGTATGCTACCTTTATAGCAGCCCCACAATATATATCAGCAGAAGATACAGCTCGACTATTCTTCTCTCATGTCGTCAAATATTAGGGCTTACCTAAAGACATTGTTAGTGATCGCGACTCACGCTTCACTAGCAATTTTTGGACCCAACTCTTTAAGTGCCTCGGGTCAAAATTGAGTCATAGCTCAAGTTTTCATCCACAATCTGATGGCCAGACGGAGCGATTCAATGGCATGCTAGAGGAATATCTCCGGCACTTTGTGACCGGATCGCAAAAGAATTGGGTGAAGCTTCTGGATGCTGCTCAACTTGGTTTCAATTCACAAAAGAGCTCAAGTACCAACAAAAGTGCTTTTGAAATTGTTACTGGACAGCAACCGCTACTCCCACACATGGTGAACGCACCAAACATGTCAAAATCTCCTCGGGCTGCTAGCTTCTCAAAAGAATGGAAGCAAAATTTGGAGATAGTGTGGAGCTATCTTGTCAAAGCCCAAAAGCGGATGAAGAGGCATGCTGATCAGAATTGCCGCTTTGTTGAATACTAGGTGGGAGACAAAGTGATGGTCAAAATCCCAAAGCGGTACTTGTTTGCAGGTGTTCATGACCCTCACCTATTGCAAAAATATATTGGACCCTTGTCCGTTGAAAGGCATATTGGGAAAGTTGCATACCGGGTGGATACCCCAACTTGGTGGAAAATCCATCCTTTTTTCCATGTCAGTCTCCTGAAACCTTTTCGGGAAGATATGGAGGATCCTTCACGAAGCCAGCTCACAATTCCAAGTATTCGAGGCCCCAATTTAACTGGGAAAAGGCGTGCTGAAGCTATTCTTGATGATCGAGTGATTCACGCCTCAAGAAAAGATCACCAGGAGTTCTTGGTGAAATGGCAGGGTTGTGATGCAGAGGAGAATACTTGGGAGAGGGGAACAAACCTCAAAGCCTACAAGAGCCTGATTGATGATTACCTTGCAAGGAAGGCACCGAGGACATTGCCAACTCAGGTGGGGGAGAATGTCATGGGCGGCTTTCCAACCATGCCCCATGACCCCTTGGATGCGCCCCGTGGCGTCCTGGCTAGCCTCCCAATGCCCGCCGCCACGGTTGGCCCCGTGGTCTCGGCAGCTCCAAGTGACAAGCACGCATGTGCCTCTGTCGCCCCACCGATAGCCATCGCCAGCGCCCAGCCACAGGCAGATGCCAACAGCGCCGCGCGCGTAGACAATGCCGCGCGCGCAGACCCTGATGCTAAAGACAAAGTTGCTGCCAACGGACTTGTTGCTGCTTTGTAGAAGACTAAGTCCTTTTTATTGTAAATATAGAGTAGTTTTGGTGCATTTTCTTTAAGTGTGATTTTTCAGCTTTTATAGGTCTAGTCATGTAACTTTGATTTATTTTTTTTAAGCATTATTAAGGGGGACCAAGCAATCAAAACTTTCAAGCAAGCAAATAATTCTCTGTACTGGTGTCTCTCCCCCCCGACACCGTCTTGTTTTTTGTAATAGCTTTCATTCAATGCAATCAAGCTTTCTTTCATTCTCAATTCTCTTTTCTGCTCTCTTTCAATTGCTCATGACATTGGTTTTCCCGTACGGCACTGACAATCTAGTCTAGCGTACGGAGGGGGACCTCAGTTGGCAGACGGCAACCGTACTGACATCGGTTGCTTAGCCTTACGTCGCCCTTCCAAGGAACTTTAGGAAGGCACCACGTAACACTTCACATGCCATGAAGTGCTCTGCATGCAACCTTTGGGGGGGGGAGAGAGAGAGAACGGCATAAAATAATTGAAATATATACTTTATAGAAAGAAAGATTTATTGGCATGACTACAATAATTTTTTATTTAAAGATGAACCACATTATATGAAGTCGATCTAGAGTAGACTTTTAGTTTCTAACACTTGGTTTAATTTGTAATGGGAAAACTTCATATAACAACAGTTGCTTTTAGCAAAGGTACTGTTACGCGGCGCTTTCCTGAAGTTTCTTGGAAGGGCGACGTAAGGCTAAGCAACCGATGTCAGTGCGGTTGCTATGCGCCAACCGAGGTCCTCATCGTACGCTAGACTAGATTGTCAGTGCCGTACGGGAAAACCAATGTCGTAAGCAATTGAGCAGCGAAAAATGAGCAATTGATGATGAAAGCTGATGATTGTATTGATGATGATAAAAGCTATTACAATATGCAATAAGGTGTCAGAGGGGAGAGACACCAGTACAGAGAATTATTTGAATGCTTGAATGTTTGAATGCTTTGGTCCCCCTTAATAATGCTTAAAAAAATAAACCAAAGTTACATGAGTTGACCTAAGAAAGCTGTAGAAGCACACTGAAAATGAATGAAGTAAAACTACTCTATAATTACAATGAAAAGGACTTAGTCTTCTATGGAAGCAAGTCCGATGGCAGCAACTTTGTCTTGAGCATCAGGGTCTGCGCGCGCATTGCTGTGGGCGCGCGCGGCACTATTTGGATCTGCCAGTGGCGGGGCGCTGGTGCTTGGCATTGGGTCTGCGCGTGCGGCATTGTCGGTGCACGCGGCGCTGATGGAATTCGCCATCCGCTGGGCGCTGGCACTGATTATCGGTGGGGCGACAGAGGCACATGCTCGCTTGTCACTTGGCGCTGCCGAGACCACGGGGCCGACCGTGGCGCTAGGCGTTGGGAGGCTTGCCGGGACGCCACGAGGCATGTCCAAGGGGTCATGGGTCGATGATGGAAAGCAGCCCATGAAATTCTCCCCCACCTGAGTTGGCGACGTCCTCGGAGCCTTACCTGCCGGATGATGATGATTGGTCAGGCTCTTGTTGGCTGGGAGGTCTGTTCCCCTCGGTGTTGTGAGATGTCTTTCTGAATGATCTTCCATGTATTTATGAAATGGTTGGAGGCGGCTGACATGGAAGACTGGATGGATTTTCCACCAGGCTGGTGTGTTCAGCTGGTATGTGGATTTCCCGATGCGCCTTTCACTGGAAAAAGGCCCGATGTAATTTTGCAATGGGCGAGGATCTTGGGTCCTCTTTGCAAACAAGTTTTGCCTCGGGGTTCTTACCATCACTTTGTCCCCTGCTTGATGTTGGACATAGCGACGGTTTTGTTCGGCATACCTCGTTGCCCTCTCCTGGGCATTGACAAGATAGCTCTGCACTATCTTCAAAGTTTGCTCCCATTCTGTCAAGAAACTGGCAGCTCGATGAGATGATGGCATGTTTGGTGCATTCACATTTTGTGGGAGTAGCGGTTGTTGTCCGGTAACAATTTCAAAAGCGCTTTTGTTTGTATGGGCGCACTTTTGTGAATTAAAACACAGCTGAGCAGCATCTAGAAGCTTTACCCAATGTGTTTGTGACCCGGTTGCAAATTGGCGGAGATATTCCTCCAGCATGTCATTGAACTGGTTTGTTTGATCATATGTTTGCTGATGATGATGGTTTGAGTTGTAACTCAATTTGGATCCGAGGCAACTGAAAAGTTGGGTCCAAAACTTGCTAGTGAAGCGTGGGTCGCAGTCACTAATGATGTTGCTGGGCATACCCCAATGTTTGACAACATGAGAGAAGAAGAGTCGAGTTGTATCTTCTGCCGATATGTTCTGTGGGGCTGCGATGAAAGTAGCATACTTGGAAAATTGGTCTACTACCACCATGATGGTTGCATGATTTCCGACCTTGGGTAATCCTGTGATGAAATTCAGGGAAATGCTTTCCCAAGGTCTCTGTGGGACAGGTAGTGGCTCCAAGAGTCCCGCTTGTGCTGAGTGATCTGACTTGGCCTTTTGGAATGCTTGACAAGTCTTCACACAATGAGGGGCGCCATAAGCTGTTGGACCCCGATGATGTGATGTATGTTTGATGATGTTGAGGGCAGCCGGAACCGTGGGTTCAGGTCTATTGGTTCCCTCCTTAAATTGCATGGCCGTGATGTTTCCAGCGGCCATCTTCTTGGATATGCACGGTATGGTGTTGGGTTTGGCCCCGTTGTCTCCCATCATTAGGAGCATGTTGGCATATGGTACCGGGATGGTGTTGGTTTGCCTGAGGAATTCCAATCCCACTATCAGTTCGAAGTCATCGATGATAGCTATGCGTAGGTCGAATATTCCCTTGTATGGGCCAAGCTGGATTGGCGCTTCTTTGGCTATTCCACTCACTTGCTGAGATGGAGAGTTGATAGCCTTGACACGACCCTTGCATTTTTGCACTGCTAGACCGAGGCGTTGCACCTGAGTTGAGGCCAGGTAGTTGTGGCTAGCACCCGTGTCTATCAATGCCCGAATAGGTCTGCCGTTTACTTTCATGTCAACGAACATTAGGGTCCTCTTTTGTGATGTGGAAGGTCTCTCGTCCGCCTTTCCTTTCCCTTTCTTGTCGATTGGGAATGCCTTCTTCTTGGGGTTGCCAACACTGGTTCTCGCCAAGGTATCATAAATGGAGCCAACAAATGCGTTGAAGGCCCCTACCTGTTCTTCGCCGACTGAGCCGTCCTGATCTGACTCATCATCGTCAACAGTTTGTTGAGCATTGATTTGTGTATTGGGGCATTGATTGTTCCAATGTTCCCCGCCGCAATGATGACATTCTGATGGGGGCTTTCTCCCCTGATTGTTGTTGACTGATGCAGCAGTGTTGCTACTTGAGGAAGGAGTCTTGGATTTGGATGCACCTCGATCTCCTCCGTTTCTGTTGGGGCCACCGTTGCTAGGTTGGCTCCCGTTGTATCCCCCTTGGACAGGCGGCTGGGGCCTATCCTTCTGAGTTTCCAACTGGTAATCCCCAAGGCACTCTGCAGCTTGAATGGCCTTGGGCAGGGTATCTACCCGTTGTCTTTGCAGCTCCATACGAGCATGAGGTTTCAAACCTTCTATGAAAGCGAACAGTTTGTCTTTGTCCCCCATATCCCGTATGGAGCTGCATGAGTGCGGAGAATTCACGCACGTAGTCCCGCACCGACCTGGTGTGGCGGAGTTCACGCAACTTTCTCCGTGCATTGTATTCCACGTTTTCGGGGAAGAACTGCAGGCGTATGGCGGCCTTCAGTTCTGCCCATGTCTGGAGAGTATCTTCACCGACCCTGATGGCTTCGTATTTGACTTGCCACCAGAGTTTTGCATCGCCTTGAAGATACATGGCAGCAGTTGCTACCTTCTTGGATTCCTCCAACTGTCCAACGGCATCGAAGTATTGTTCGATGTCGAAGATGAAGTTTTCCACTTCTTTAGCATCCTGGGCTCCGTTGTATGGCTTGGGCTCCGGAATTTTCAGCTTTTGTGGCATGGGGGCAATGTTCATGGCACCCCTGATGTGGTTTTCGCCCCTTTTGAGCAGGCTTTGAAGGGCAGCATTGACAACATTGAGCTGGCTTGTCAAGTTATCTATGGTTTGCTGCATGACGGTCAGTCTGTCTGCCTCTAGTTCCCGATGGGCTAAATCCTCGGCATGCTCCTGTTGGAGTTCCTCGAATTTGCCATGAATTTTGGTTGCCTCGACGGCAGCCGTTTCCCGGTCTTCCTCAGAGTCCTAACTGATGTTTGCAATGTCAATTTCTTCCTGCCATATTCTGCGGTCCAGGTCATCCAACCTTTGCACTAGGCTGGTTTTTAGATCAGGCAACGTATCCACGATGGGCCGTAATGCATCAACCGTCTCTTCTAGTGTCGTGATGCGATCCCCGTAATTCACCATGGTCAGAAATGGTGATGATGATGGCAATGAGTTCCCTCGTCCGATGTCGAGCCTAGGCTCTGATACCAACTGTTACGCGGCGCCTTCCTGAAGTTCCTTGGAAGGGCGACATAAGGCTAAGCAACCGATGTCAGTGCGGTTGCTATGCGCCAACCGAGGTCCTCGCCATACGCTAGACTAGATTGTCAGTGCCGTACGGGAAAACCAATGTCGTAAGCAATTGAGCAGCGGAAAATGAGTAATTGATGATGAAAGCTGATGATTGTATTGATGATGATAAAAGCTATTACAATATGCAATGCGGTGTCGGAGGGGAGAGACACCAGTACAGAGAATTATTTGAATGCTTGAATGTTTGAATGCTTTGGTCCCCCTTAATAATGCTTAAAAAAAATAAACCAAAGTTACATGAGTTGACCTAAGAAAGCTGTAGAAGCACACTGAAAATGAATGAAGTAAAACTACTCTATAATTACAATGAAAAGGACTTAGTCTTCTATGAAAGCAAGTCCGATGGCAGCAACTTTGTCTTGAGCATCAGGGTCTGCGCGCGCATTGCTGTGGGCGCGCGCGGCACTATTTGGATCTGCCAGCGGCGGGGCGCTGGTGCTTGGCATTGGGTCTGCGCGTGCGGCATTGTCGGTGCGTGCGGCGCTGATGGAATTCGCCAGCCGCTGGGCGCTGGCACTGATTATCGGTGGGGCGACAGAGGCGCATACTCGCTTGTCACTTGGCGCTGCCGAGACCACGGGGCCGACCGTGGCGCTAGGCGTTGGGAGGCTTACCGGGACGCCACGGGACGCGTCCAAGAGGTCATGGGTCGATGATGGAAAGCAGCCCATGACAGTACATGTGTAATGTGATTTAATTGTGTCATGAAAATGAAAGTTCTAAGTTTTATTTTTGTTTTTTATGAACTTGTAAGAGCTTAGCAATTTGACCAATTACATTATTGATCCCTCAACTTGGTAAGGTATTGACTATGAGCTTTTCACTTTGCTAGCTGACTTTGTCGTATGCCAAACTTTCTATGACAAAATAAATCCAATTTATATAGTTATCGACAATGTAATTAACTCTAGTTTAAAAATAGAAATTGTCATTGCACCAAATTATCTAAAAAGGTAAATTTCTCCCCAGTAGTATTTTATTTTAGTCTGCCTTGTGAAGATATCTCGAGCGTCTACAGTAGATCTGATCAATCTCGTAATAAAGAGAAGTCATTTTCGATGTTAAAAGATATCGTCACGATAACTCAGTTTGTCTGATAAACTACTCAGGACTCCCCATGGTTTAGTAAAAGGGAGGGAATATTTTTCTTCATCCGAGGATTCATTCATTATGAACTAAAAAATGTTTGGTTGATTAATGAGGTCTTGAAAACGTCATAGAATTCATGATCAGCTATTTCATAGTTGCTCCCACGGTTTAGTAAAAAAGGAGGGAATATTTTTTCTTCACTTCATTCATTATGAACTAAAAAATGGTTGGCTGATTAATGAGGTCTTGAGAACGTCATAAAATTCATGATCGGCCATTTCATATTTTCTTTCAGCAAGTAAGCGATGCGAATCTATGTTTTCTATCTTTCAATCGGATGCCAATCACCTGGATGTGTTTTATTGTGTTTTCAGTAAGTAGATTAGAGTACAAAGATAAGTTGATATATGTATAATTTATGGGTTTATTCAAACCTATTAGTTCTAACTCGGATCCTGTATATATGTAAAAAAAAATCTACAAAATAAACATAAATAATATATTTTTGAATTTGGTAGAATCACAACTTAAATATTAAAATTTTGGATCTACCTCTATTGTAGAAGAATACTAATGTGTACCAGAAATTTTAACTTTTATGAAAAAAATAAATTCAGACAAATCTATGATTAAAAATTAGACACAATTGATTAACAAAATACAAATTCAATTGTAGTGGTGGATTATGGACTTTCACATTGGAGGAAGGTAGAGTAGAGAGGTTTTTGAAATTGGTCCAAACAAAAAATGGGCTGTCGAAATCGAAAGTTCCTAAAAATTGAATATTGCCAAATTTTTAAAAATAAAACAAATATAGTTGCAAATTGCAAGAAAATTAGTATTAGTAATCAATAGGAGTATGTCTGATCGAGTAATTTTCGCCCATTTTCTATTTAAGAGTTTTGAAAGATTCCACATTTTCTTTTTATATAATTGTACGTCTATTGCACTATTTATTATTAATATTATTGAATGGGAAGGCTCTAAGTAAAATATTGATATATCAAAATGCTCATATAAATTGATGGACCTTTTCCCCTTAAAAATGTATTATTTGACATTAATGTAAAAAAGAAAGTAAAAATGTTTTTAATTACTAATATTTAAATCTTACAAGTTAGAGAATTTATTTAGTATTTGATAAAAATGTAAAATAAAGAAAAGTTTTAACAAATATCTATTGGCATGGCACTTAAGCTAATCTAAACTTCTATTCATACAACTTATCTATACAATATTAAAAGCACGAAACCTCTTGATGTTGTTCGTATCACGACCCAAAATCCATTATAGATCGTGATGGCACCTAACGTCGCCGTCAGGCAAGCCAACGGTAATTTACTAATTCAATTACCCATCTTTATTACCTTTGAAATCAAAATTTCCATTAACTAATTAGTATAAAATAGGATTTACAAAGTGAAACACTGATGGTTATGTGAACTATCGTACCAAACATCCAGTAGAAACCCCCAAAATCTGGTGTCACAAGTGTATGAGTATCAACTAGGAAAAATATGATAAATGCAACATCTGTATAGAATATAAATTAGACAGGAGTAAATAAATAACTTTGATGGAGACTCTGTAGCTGCGGATTCGTAGCATGAAATGCAGCTCACCGTAAGTCCTCGCGATAGCTGCACCTCTGCGTCCAAAAGATCACTAGACATACATGTACCTGTACAAAAATGTGCATCAAGTGTAGTATGAGTACGTAAGCAACGTGTACCCAGTAAGTATCAAGTCTAATCTCGAAGAAGTAGTGAATAGATGTCGACATTTGACACTCACTATGGGCCAATAATATTAAAATAAAAATATTTAAATAGACATGGTTTAGGTGAATAACAATAATTTTCTTAACAAGCGTAAATAAATAATTCTTTCAAATTAAATAATTTCCAATTAATCATTTATCTTCACAAGCTGCAATAAAATGTCAAGGCATCGTGTAATTTTTATTATTAAGCACGATTTATGCTGAGGTCGTTCGGCCCGATCTAGAGTGTCGTGTACACTGCCGAGGGACGAGCGGCACGATCCATAGATGCATCTATACTGCCGAGGCGTTCGGCCTGCTCCACAAGAAAGGAGCATGTTTTCTTATGACCTCCGGGATGAGAAGTTATCACAAGGCTAACGCATAAGGATGTACAATTTCTATTAACGGTCAAGTAATTTGCACAAAACTTTAAGTATGTGAATTTCGGTCTTTTACTATTTTCTCTAACAATTTCCAATATAATTCCAGTACTTTAATTAATAAAAGATACAATTATTACAAGTAATTCACGATTTAAGTCCTAAACTACCCAGACATAGCATAATTAGTAGCTACACACGGACTCTCGTCACCTCGTGCATACGTAGCCCCCACAATTAGAAACAATTATTAATTTAAATGACCTATGGGGTAAATTCCCTCTTACAAGGTTAGACAAGAGACTTACCTCGCTCTGAAGCTCCATAGTCGGCTCCAACGTCACTCTAACACCTCAAACCGATGCTTGTCGATCCAAAACTATGCAAACAAGGTGCAAACCAACAAAATGTGTTATAATACCCATAATTAATCAATTTAAATAATTTCCAACTGTCACGACCCAAAATTGCCACCTTCGGACCGTGATGGCGCCTAACATTTCACTTGCTAGGCAAGCCAATGCTAGAATAATATTATCCATTTAAAAATAATTTTTAAATTTATTAATAATAATTGAAACAATTTCGGAAGTAAAGTTTGAAATATAGTGATTAATCCATACAAATAACGGTGTCTAAATACCATCCCAGAATTGGTGTCACAAGTGCACGAGCTTCTAAAATAATACAAATAAAGGTCTGAAATAAATAAGTTGTCTGAAAATAAACACACAGCAAAAGTAAAATAGACGGGGACTTCACAACTGCGGAAGCCGTGCAGTTATACCTCAAGTCTCCTCTGAGTAGCTAAAATCCAAGAAAGTCTATGGTACGCCGCTGAGACCAACTCCGAAATCTGCACAAGAAGTGCAGAGTGTAGTATTAGTACAACCGACCCCATGTACTTGTAAGTGCTAAGCCTAACCTCGATGAAATAGTGGCGAGGCTAAGGCGGGTCACTTACATTAACCTGTACGTATTATTAGTAACAACAACATATAATAGAAATAAATCAGGTAACTCATTTATAATAATTGAAGCCAACTCAGCAGTCATAACCAATTATCATTTTCATCAATTTCCGTTGCAGTGTGCAACCCGCTCTCACAATATATTCATATTCAATTCTATTGCGGCGTGCAACCCGCTCCTCCAATATATTCATTTCAATCAAGTCTATTGCGGCGTGCAACCCGATCCCCCAATATGCATATATCGACTTTTAAATAAGTCTATTGCGGCGTGTAACTCGATCCTCCAATATGGACTTTTAATAAGTCTGTTGCGGCGTGCAACCCGATCTTCCAATATGGACTTTTAATAAGTTTGTTGCGGCGTGCAACCCGATCCTTCAATATGGACTTTTAATAAGTCTGTTACAGCTTGCAACCCGATCCTCCAATATATTCATTTCAATCAATTCTTATAGAAGAAATTACCCCAATGAATGCAACAATTAATATAAAGTTTTTAAGACAACAAGCATACAATAATTATGATTTAATTATTAAACAAACAATGACAAATAGCAATTTATTAAGAAAATCAGGGAGAAAATAGGCAGTGTAATGTTAAATATGCTAAATGTCAAGTAGCAATTAATACACATAAATCAAATAGCATGTAACAATTATTGCAGGAATTCAAAAATTAATATTTGTCAAAGAATAGGAAAGAAACAAGTATTATAACAATTAATTCATGATTAAAACAATTTATGATTTTTCAAGTAAATATGCAAACAATTAATTTGACGACGTATAGACACTCGTCACCTCGCCTATGCGTCATTCACATGCATTTCACATAACAAATAGTTTAAGGGTTCTATTCCCTCAAGTCAAAGTTAACCACGATACTTACCTCGCTTTGCAAATTCCAATAAATTATTTGACTACAACTTTTTCTTTTGAATTTGTCTCCAAAAGCGTCAAATCTATTCACAAACAATTCGATATACTCAATACGGATCATAGGAATTAATTCCATATGAATTTACTAATTTTTCAGATAAAAATCCGAAATTCATTTAAATATTTGACAGTGGGACCCACATCTCAAATCTCGAAAAAACTCGCAAAATCCGAACACCCGTTCCGATACGAGTTCAACCATACAAAATTTATTCAATTCCGATATCAAATGGACATTCAAATCTTAAATTTTCATTTTTGGAAGATTTTATAAAAATCTATTTTTTCTTCCATAAATTCACGGATTCATGATGTAAATGAGTATGGAATTATGAAATATAATCAATATAGGATAAGGAACACTTACCCCAATATTTTTCCGTAAAAATTACCTTACCCGAGCTCAAAAATTGGAAATGGTTGAAAACGGGTCGAAATCCCATTTCTAGAACTTAAGTCAGATATTTATTCATCGCGATCGCGAAAATTCGTTCGCGATTGCGTAGAACAAAATTTGCCCACGTTTGTTTAACACTACGCGATCACGTATAAGGCCATGCGATTGCAGAGAACAATTTCTCAGCCTTACGCGATTTCGTACAGGTTTATGCGATCGCGTAGCACAATTTCGGTGCTTTAGCTTCTGCCTCATTCCTTCTTCGCGATCACAGTTTTGTGCTCGCGTTCGCAGTACACTAGGAGCTAGCCTTTCGCGTTCGCATGCCTATCTTCGCGAACGCAAAGAGTAAAACTCACGGCTCAAAATTTTCTCTTCGCGATCGCAGGAATGGCTTCGCGATCGCGAAGCACAATGCACTATATGACACCAGAAGCTAAAAAACCAGATTTTCTGAGTTCAAAATCATCCCGTAGCCTATCCGAAACTCACCCGAACCCTTGGGGTTCCAAACCAAACATGCACACTAGTCCTAAAACATCATACGAACTTGCTCGCGTGATCAAATCGCCAAAATAACACCTAGAACTACGAATCGGACACTAAATCAAAGGAAATTTTCAAGAAAACTTTAAAACTTATATTTTCATAACCGGACGTCCGAATCACGTCAAATCAATTCCGATTCTCATCAAATTTGGCAGACAAGTCATAAATATTATAGTGAATCTATACCGGGCTACAAAACCAAAATATGGACCCAGTGTCAATAAATCCAACATCAGTAACTTCTTAAAAATCATTAAGCTTTCATCTTTTAATTTTTTATCAAAATTCCATATCTCGGGCTAGGGACCTCGGAATTCGATTCCGGGCATACGCCTAAGTCTCAAATCACGATACTGACCTACCAGAATTGTCAAAACACTGATCCGAGTCCGTTTGCTCAAAATGTTGACCAAAGTCAACTTAATTGAGTTTTAAAGCTCTATTTCACCTTTTAATCTATTTTTCACATAAAAGCTTTCCGAAAAATTGTACGGACTGTGCACGCAAGTCGAGGAGTGATAAATAGTACTTTTTGATGTCTTAGAACATAGAATTAATTATCAAATTTAAAGATGACATTTTGGGTCATCACATTCTCCACCTCTAAAACAAACGTTCGTCCTCGAACGGAGTTAGAAAACGTACCTGAGCTGTTGAATAAGTGTGGATATTTACTCCGCATGTCCGACTCGGACTCCCAGGTAGCTGCCTCAATCGACTGACCTCTCCATTGTACCCGAACTGAAGGATAACTCTTAGACCTCAACTGACGGACCTATCGGGCTAGAATAGCCACCGGCTCCTCCTCGTAAGTTAAATCTTTGTCCAATTGGACTAAGTTGAAATCTAACACATGGGACGGATCACCATGATATTTTCGGAGCATAGACACATGGAACACCGGATGAACCACTGATAAACTAGGTGGTAATGCAAGCTTGTAGGCTACGTCACCTACCCTTTCAAGAATTTCAAAGGGTCTAATATACCTAGGGCTCAACTTGCCCTTCTTTCCGAACCTTATTACACCTTTTATAGGTGAAACCCGGAGCAATATTCTTTCTCTAACCATGAATGCAACTTCACGAACTTTACGGTCGGCATAACTCTTTTGCCTAGACTGAGCTGTACGAAGTCGATCCTGAATAACTTTGACCTTATCCAAAGCATCCTGTACCAAATCGGTACCCAACAACCGAGCCTCTCCCGGTTCAAACTAACCAACTGGCGATCGGCATCGCCTTTCGTATAATGCCTCATATGGAGCCATCTGAATGCTCGACTGGTAACTATTATTATAAGCAAACTCAGCAAGTAGCAAGAATTGATCCCAAGAACCTCCAAAGTCTATAACACAAGCACGAAGCATACCTTCCAATATCTGAATGGTGCGTTCTGACTGTCCGTCTGTCTGTGGATGAAATGTTGTACTCAACTCAACCCGTGTGCCTAATTCACGATGTACAACCCTCTAGAAGTGTGAGGTAAATTGCGTACCTCGATCTGAAATAATAGACACGGGCACACCGTGTAGGCGGATAATCTCACGAATGTAAATTTCATCTAATCGCTCTGAAGAATTGGTGACTGCCATCGGAATGAAATGTGCTAATTTGGTCAACCTGTCCACAATGACCCAAACTGCGTCAAATTTTCTCTGAGTCCGTGGGATCCCAATAATAAAATCCATAGTGATACGCTCCCACTTCCACTCAGGAATTTCTAACTTCTGAAGCAAACTACCAGGTCTCTTATGCTCGTACTTAACTTGATGACAATTCAGACACCGAGCTACATACGCAACTATATCATTTTTCATTCTCCTCCACAATACTGTTCCCTCAAATCTTGATACATTTTGACGGTACCTGGATGAATAGAATACCTGGAACTGTGTGCCTCATCAAGAAATAATTCACGAAGCCTGTCAACATTAGGCACACAAATATGACCCTGCATTCGTAGAACTCCATCTTCCCCCACAGCAATCTGTTTGGCATTACCGTGTTGCACCGTATCCTTAAGGACAAGTAAATGAGGAACATCATATTGCCTCTCTCTGTTGCGCTCATACAAAGAAAACCGAGCGATTGTGCAAGTTAGAACCCGATTGGGTTCTAAAACGTCTAACCTTACGAACTGATTAGCCAAAGTCTGAACATTTGCAGCTAATGGCCTCTCACCAACCGGAATATATGCAAGACTGCCCATACTCACAGCCTTTCTACTCAAAGCATCGGCCACCGCATTGGCCTTTCTGGGGTGATACAAAATGGTGATATCAGTCTTTCAACAACTCCAACCATCTTCTCTGCCTCAAATTAAGATCTTTTTGTTTGAACAGATACTGAAGGCTACGGTGATCAATAAATACCTCACACGAGACACGGTAGAGGTAATGCCTCCAAATCATCAGGCATGAACAATGGCTGGCAGTTCTAAGTCATGAACAGGATAATTTTTCTCGTGAACTTTCAACTGTCGTGATGCATATGCAATCACCCTGCCATCTTGCATTAATACTGCACCAAGCCCAATGTGAGATGCGTCACAATATACCATATACGATCCTGAACTTGTGGGTAATACCAACACTGGCGTCGTAGTCAAAGCAGTCTTGAGCTTCAGAAAGCTCAACTCACACTCGTCTGGCCATCTGAATGGGACACCTTTCAGGGTCAGTCTGGTCAATGGGCTTGCTATAGATGAAAACCATTCCATGAATCAACGATAATAACTTGCTAAAACCAGGAAAATCTGGATCTCTGTAACTGAAGTAGGTCTAGGCCAATTCTAAACAGCCTCAATCTTCTTAGAATCCACTTTTATGCCTTCTGCCGATACAACATACCCAAAAACGCAACTGAGTCTAACTAAAGTTCACATTTTGAAACTAAATTGGCATATAACTGATTATTTTTCAAAGTCTGAAGCACACTCCGAAGATGATGCTCATGCTTCTCTCGACTGTTGGAGTAAATCAAGATATCATCAATGAATTCAACCACAAAAGAATCCAAATAGGGCTTGAACACCCGATTCATCAAATCCATAAATGTTGTTGGGTCATTTGTCAACCCAAATGACATTACAGGGAATTTGTAATGCCCATACCGAGTCCGAAAAGTTGTCTTAGTGACATCAGATGCCCTAATCTTCAACTGATGGTAACCAGACCTCAAATCAATCTTCAAAAATACCTTAGCACCCTGAAGCTGATCAAATAAGTCTTCAATTCTTGGCAGCGGATATTTGTTTTTGATAGTGGCCTTGTTCAACTACCGATAATCTATACACATCCGCATAGAGCCATCTTTCTTCTTTACAAATAGTACTGGTGCACCCCAGGGTGAGACACTGGGTCTAATGAATCCATGATCAAGCAAGTCTTGTAACTGCACCTTCAATTCTTTCAACTCCGGCGGGGCCATACGGTATGGTGGAATAGAAATGGGCTGAGTGCCCGGAGCCAAATCAATACAGAAGTCAATATCTCTATCGGGTGGCATCCCCGGCAAATCTACAGGAAATACTTCTGGAAATTCATGAACAACTGGTACTGAGTCCATAGAAGGAACATCCACACTGGGACCGCGAATATATGCCAAATAGGCTAGACACTCTTTCTCGACCATACACCGAGCTTTCATATAAGAAATAACCCTGCTGGCAGAATGAACAGGAGTTCCTTTCCACTCTAAACGAGGTAACCCCAGCATGGCTAGGGTCACTATCTTAGCATGACAATCCAATATAGCATGATAAGGGGACAGCCAATCCATACCCAAGATGACATCAAAATCTACCATATCAAGAAGTAGAAGATCCACACTAGTCTCAATATTACCAATAGTAATCACACACGAATGATAGACATGATCTACTACAACAGAGTCTCCCGCCGGTATAGATACACACACAGAAGCACTCAGAGAATCACAAGGCACAACCAAATATGAAGCATAATAGGAGGACATATAGGAATAAGTAGATCCTTGATCAAATAAAACTGAAGCACCTCTATGGCAAACTGGAATAATACATGTGATCACAATAACAGATTACTCGGCCTCAAGCCCAGCTGGAAAATCATAAAATCGGGGTCGGGCCCCACCACTCTGAACTGCGTCTCTAGGATGGCCTCTAACTGGTTGGCCTCCACCTCTAACGGTATGACCTCCACCTCTAATGGCCTGACCTCCACCTCTAGCTGGCTGAGCAGGCGGTGAAGCGACCGGTGCCGGTATGATGGCACGAGAATCCTGTCAAGATCTGTTACTCTCCAACCTAGGGCAATACCTCTTGATGTGACCAATGTTCCCACACTCATAACACCCAACCTGATATGGTGGTTGTTGAAGCTGAAGCTGACCCAAATGGGTTGGATAACCGCTGTAGTAACTCTGGAGTGGTGGTGCATTGAATGCTGGCTGCCCATAGTAAGGCATAATAGGATCGTGACTCCCTGAAGCACTGTGAGATGCATGAAGTGCTAAATGAAATAGTCTAGGAGGATAACCCCTACCAAAATTACCCCTGCCTCTAGACGAGGCATCACTGAAACCACCGAACTGACGAGGCCTCTTATCAGACTTCTACCATCTCTCTTGTGCAAGAACCATCTTGATCCTCCTCGCGACATTAGCAACCGCCTGAAAAGAAATCTCACTTCCGGTCTCCTTGGCCATCTGAAGCCTGATAGGGTGAGTGAGTCCCTCGATAAACCTCCTCACTCGATCTCCCTCAGTAGGTAATAAAAGGAGAGCATGACGAGCTAAATCCACAAAACGGGACTCGTACTGAGTAACAGTCATAATGCTCTGCTATAGACGCTCAAATTGCTTGCAAAATTCCTCTCTTAGTGTGATTGGGATGAACTTCTCCAAAAATAGCTGAGAGAATTGCTCCTAGGTAAGTGAAGGCGATCCAACTAGTCAGGTCAATGTATAATCTCTCCACCACCTCTTGGCGGAACCCGTCATCTGAAATATAGCAAAATCTACCCCATTGGTCTCAACTATACCCATGTTCCGTTGCACCTCGTGGCAGCGTTCAAGATAATCCTGTGGGTCCTTAGAAGGTGTACCACTGAAGTGAACTGGAAAGAGCTTGGTAAACTTATCCAGTCTCAATAAGGCCTCAAAAGACATGGCGAGCCTATCACTGGTCTGTGTCGCAACAACTGGCTGAACTACCCCAACTGGCGGGGCTGCTGGAGCCTGATTCTGGGGAGCCATCTGCTCCAGAGCGGGAGTGGTAGGAGTTTGTGCTCCTCCCCCAGCCTGTGTGATGGCTGGTGCCACTGGAAATGTACCATTCTGGGACACGCCCTCCATAAGACTCACCAAACAGACTGGAGCGTCCTGAAGCACTGAAGTAGCTATAAATCCTTTCGGGACCTGAACTGGTACATTCTGAACTGGAACCTCCTCCTGAAGGTCTACATGAGGTTCTACAACAGGTGCAACTGCTCGAGCTCTGGACTGAGCTCTACCTCGGCCTCTAGCATGACCTCGACCTCAACCTCTACCCCTGGCCATAGTTGCCACCGCGGGCTCTGGTCCCTGTCCATCGGTAGATGTATTACGTGTTCTCACCATCTACGAGAGAATAAGAGTAGAATGGTTCAATCATCGATGATAGAAGAAATTCGCATGACAGAATAAGAAAGAAGTGATGTTGTTCCTAAACTTCATAGCCTCTGAGAGATAAGTACAGACGTCTCTGTACCGATTCTCCAGACTCAACTAAGTTTGCTCGTGACTCGTGAGACCTATGTAACCTAGAGCTCTGATACCAACTGTCACGACCCGAAATTTCCACCTTCAGACTGTGATGGTGCCTAACATTTCACTTGCTAGGCAAGCCAACGTTAGAATAATATTATCCATTTTAAAACAATTTTTAAATTTATTAATAATAATTGAAATAATTGCGGAAGTAAAGTTTGAAATATAGTGATTAATCCATACAAATAACGGTATCTAAATACCATCCCAGAATTGGTATCACAAGTGCACGAGCTTCTAAAATAATACAAATAAAGGTCTGAAATAAATAAGTTGTCTGGAAATAAACATACAGCAAAAGTAAATATGGTACGCCGTTGGGACCAACTCTGAAATCTGCACAAGAAGTGCAGAGTGTAGTATCAGTACAACCGACTCTATGTACTTGTAAGTGCTGAGCCTAACCTCGACGAAGTAGTGGCGAGGCTAAGGCGGGTCACTTACATTAACCTGTACGAAATATTAGTAAATCCAACAAATAATAAAAATAGATCAGGTAACTCATTTATAATAATTGAAGCCAACTCAGCAGCCATAACCAATTATCATTTCCATCAATTTCTGTTGTAGTGTGCAACCCGCTCTCACAATATATTCATATTCAATTCTATTGCAGCGTGCAACCCGCTCCTCCAATATATTCATTTCAATCAAGTCTATTGCGGCGTGCAACCCGATCCCCAAATATACATATATCGACTTTTAAATAAGTCTGTTGCGGCGTGCAACTCGATCCTCCAATATGGGCTTTTAATAAGTCTGTTGCGGCGTGCAACCTGATCCTCCAATATGGACTTTTAATAAGTTTGTTGCGGCGTGCAACCCGATCCTCCAATATGGGCTTTTAATAAGTCTGTTGCGGCGTGCAACCTGATCCTCCAATATGAACTTTTAATAAGTCTGTTGCGGCATGCAACCCGATCCTCCAATATGGACTTTTAATAAGTCTGTTGCGGCGTGCAACCCGATCCTCCAATATATTCATTTCAATCAATTCTTATAGAAGAAATTACCCCAATGAATGCAACAATTAATATAAAGTTTTTAAGACAACAAGCATACAATAATTATGATTTAATTATGAAACAAACAATGACAAATAGCAATTTATTAAGAAAATCAGGGAGAAAATAGGCAGTTTAATGTAAAATATACTAAATGTCAAGTAGCAATTAATACACATAAATTAAATAGCATGTAACAATTATTGCAGGAATTCAAGAATTAATATTTGTCAAAGAATAGGAAAGAAATAATTATTATAACAATTAATTCATGATTAAAACAATTTATGTGTTTTCAAGTAAATATGCAAACAATTAATTTGACGATGTATAGACACTCTTCACCTCGCCTATGCGTCGTTCACATGCATTTCACATAACAAATAGTTTAAGGGTTCTATTCCCTCAAGTCAAGGTTAACCATGACACTTACCTCGCTTTGCAAATTCCAATAAATTATTCGACCACAACTTTTCCTTTTGAATTTGTCTCCAAAGTATCAAATCTATTCACAAACAATTCGATATACTCAATACGGATCATAGGAATTAATTCCATATGAATTTACGAATTTTTCGGATACAAATCCGAAATTCATTTAAATATTTGACAATGGGACCCACATCTTAAATCCCAAAAAACTCACAAAATCCAAACACCCGTTCCGATACGAGTTCAACCATATAAAATTTATCCAATTCTGATGTCAAATGGACCTTCAAATCTTAAATTTTTATTTTTGGAAGATTTTATAAAAATCTAATTTTTCTTCCATAAATTCATGGATTCATGATGTAAATGAGTGTGGAATCATGAAATATAATCAATATAGGATAAGAAACACTTACCCCAATATTCTCCGCCTTACCCGAGCTCAAAAATTGGAAATGGTTGAAAATGTGTCGAAATCCCATTTCCAGAACTTAAGTTTTATTTTTCAGATATTTATTCATCACGATCGCGGAAATTCGTTCGCGATTGCGTAGAACAAAATTTGCCCAGGTTTGTTTAACACCACGCGATCGCGTATAAGGCCATGCGATCGCAGAGAATAATTTCTCAGCCTTATGAGATCGCGTACAGGTTTATGCGATCGTGTAGTACAATTTTGGTGCTTCTGTTTCTCACTCATTCCTTCTTCGCGATCGCTGTTTTGTGGCCGCATTCGCAGTGCACTGGAAGCTAGCTGTAATGACCCAACCGGTCATTTTAACTTTTAAAAACCCGTTTCCTAAAATAAAACTCCCCGAACATGATTTTATTAATTTATGACTTGCGGGGATGGTTGGTTCGGGATTTGGAAGTGTGTGGGTTGAAATCGGAATACTTGGTTCCTCAAGTTAGCCTTAAAAGGCCAAGTTTGACTTCGGTCAATATTTTGAGAAAACGACCCCGAAATCGGGATTTGACGGTTCCAATAGGCTAGTATGATTATTTCGGACTTCGGCGTATGTTCGAATCGGGTTTTGGATAACCCGGGAGCATTTTGGCGCTTAATAGTAAAAATCAACTATTTGAAGGTTTAAAGTTCTTTAAATTTGGTTTGGAGTAGGTTTTTGAGAAATTGAAATCCGTTTGAATTTCGAGTTTGGGAATAGTTCCGTATAACGATTTTAGATTTGCACGCAAAATTTCGTGTCATTCCGGGTAGTTTAAGTATGTTTCGGCGTATTGGAAGTAAATTGAAGAACTTAAAGTTCTTAAGTTTGATTCAATTTGGTTTGGGGTGTGATTCATAGATTTGATGTTGTTTTGCATGTTCCGAGAGTTCGAGTGGGACCCCGGGGGTTCCGAGTATTAACCGGACGAGGCTGGGACCAATTTCGGACTTGGGAGAAAAATGATGAAGCTTTCTGCTTCTGGTACGTTTGCGCCTGCGCTTGGAGAGCCACAGGTGCGACCCTCGCAGATGCGAGCTTCAATCGCAGAAGCGGAAGGGGGAATGAAGGCCTGCCATCGCAGGTGCGGAACATTTGGGCGCACATGCGAACGCGCAGGTGCAAGAATTATTGCGCAGATGCGACCATGGCCTAGGCGAGTGGAACTCACACCTATGAGGAATTTCCACAGGTACGAAAGCCGCAGGTGCGTTACCCCTTCCGCAGGTGCGAAACCACTGCTTGGCAGAATGGTTTAAATTCGGGGCTCAAACATTTTGAGCCCATTTTTCCTCCATTTTCGGGCGATTTTAGAGCGTTTGAGAAGGGAGATCAACTAACAACTTGAAGGTAAGTTAATTCTACACCCCTTGAGTTAAATACATAAATTATAAGTAGATTATAACTAGTAAATCTTAGAAATCAAGGTTTAGGTGAAAAACCTAGATTTTTATAAAAATGAGATTTTAACCACGAAAATAGTTATCGAATTGGGTAGAAATTATATATTTGAGTTCTTGAGATTATGGGTAACGTTTTCATCCGAATATTTTCAGAATCCGGGCACGTGGGCCCAGGGTGAATATTAGGAATTTTACCATTTTGGATAGGGTAATTTATTTAATAGATGAATTTTGAATTATTGAACATATATTAATCATTCTATATAACTTTTGGATAATTTCGGATTTTTCGACATTGAATCGAGAATTTTATGCGACGCGATAATCAAAAAGTGGACTTTGAGACGAGGTAAGTCTCTTGTCTAATCTTGTGAGGGGAAAATTACCCCATAGAGATTAAATTGAATAATTATTGATGATTGCGGGGGCTACGTACGTACGAGGTGACGAGAGTCCGTGCGTAGCTACTATTAATGCTAAAGTCCGGGTAGTTTAGGACTCAAAGCATGAATTACTTGTATAAATTGTATTCTTTGTTTAATTAATATTAATTGATATATATATAAATATATTGTGATATATATATATTAAATTAATATATATGAATATATTGTGAATTATTAGATAAAGATATTAAAGGATGGAAATCTCATATGCTTGATTTTCTGTTTAAATTAATTAATTATTAAAAGAAATTATTCTTCCTCCCGAATTTATCTTATAATAAATATACTCTCCTTCCGGAGGTACATAAGAAAATGTCCTCCTTTCTTGTGGAGCGGGCCGAACGCCTCGACAGGATAGATGCATCTATGGATCGCATCGCACGTCCCTCGGCAGTGTACACGACACTCTGGATCGGGTCGTACGTCCTCGACAGAAATCGTGCTTAATAATAATAATAATTACACGATACTTTAATAGCTTATTTCAGCTAGCGAAGCTAATTGATAGATTGAAAAATTCTTGAAATTTAATGAATTATTATTCGTGCTTGTTAAATAATTAATTGTTATTCCTGAAAATAGTATTTAATTGATAAATTAGAAATTATTCGAATTTAAGGAATTTAATTAATATATTGAGAATTGTTGCATTTGAAGAATTTTGATTGTTTTCGTTGATTAAATAAATTATTGTAAATTCTGTAAATCATGTTGATTTAAATATCCTAGTTGTATTTCAATTATTATTATTGCCCCATAGTGAGTGTCAAAGTCGGTCATCTCGTCTTTACTACTTCGAGATTAGGCTTGATACTTACTGGGTACACGTTGTTTACGTACTCATACTACACTTGCTGCACTTTTTGTGCAGGAACTGAGGCAAGTGCTAGTGAGGGACCTATCGTCTTACACCCACGTTATCCAGGGACATAGTGGTGAGTTATTTCTCTGATCCGTTCTGCAGCTACTAGGGTCTCTCTTTGTATTTTAATTCTGTCTATTTTTATTTCGGACAGCATTTGAGGTTTTGTATAATCTACTAGATGCTCATACACTTGTGACACCAGGTCTTGGCACACACATTGGTAGAGTTTGGATTTTATTATATTTTCTTGGTTTTAAATTTTACCAATGTATGCTTAATTTATTGGTTGACTTGCCTAGCTGTAGTGTTGGGCGCCATCACGACTTATAGGTGAAATTGGGTCGTGACAACATGGTATCAGAGCCCTAGGTTCACTTAGGTCTCACAAGTTATGAGCAGGCCTAATAGAGTCTTGCGGATCGGTACAGAGACGTCTGTACTTATCTTCAAGAGGCTATAGGGTGTTAGGAAATTACCTTTCTCCATATTCCATCGTGCAATTAATGTAGTACTAAATATCCTTCTCTTATTCTCTCACAGATGGTGAGAACGCGCTCGAATGAAGTTCCAGACCAGGGAAGAGCTACTCTCCCAGTTGCTAGAGGCCAAGGCAGAGGCCGAGGCAGAGGGAGGGCTCCATCCCGTGGTAGAGGGCGAGGACGTCCCAGGACTGTTCCAGTTATGCCGTCAGTGGGTCCAGCAGAGAATTCCATTATTGAGGAGCAGGGTGAGGTGCTTGTGGCAGAGCCAGGTCCAGTGGATTTCACATCTGCATCGGGATTTCAGGATGTCATGGATCGTATGCTGTGGTTCATGGAAAATATGACTCAGGTCGGTTTATTTCCAGCAGACCCAGCCACATCTCAGGCGGGTAGGGGAGCACAGACCCCTACCGCGCAGGCTCATGGATAGGCAGATGCTGTATATCAAACCCAGGGTGCACTACCCGTGGGTAGAGCCCAGCCAGTGGCAGCAGCTACACCTGAGCCCAGGCCAACTGTAGCCGCCGATCCTCAGGAATTATTGGATATATGGACTAGACTACATCCTCCTGTCTTTGGGGGTTAGCGACATGAGGATCCACAGGACTTCATTGATCGTTGCAAGGACAGACTGCACAACATGAGGATATTTGAATCTCATGGGGTTGACTTTGCTACTTTTCAGCTAGAGGGCAGAGCCCGTAGATGGTGGCAGTCTTATGCTCTTGGCAGACCAGCAGATTCTCCTTTCATGACTTGGGATAGGTTCACCCGTATCTTCCTGGACAGGTATATTCCACCCTCCCAGAGGGAAGAGTTGCGGTTTCAGTTTGAGCAGCTCCAACAGGGTCAGATGTCGCACCGAAAAGTTATTACGAGTGCGGGGATCCCAGTCACATGCAGAGGTTTTTCCCCAGGCTTCGGGGTAGACCAGTATAGCAGGGTCAGCATCCTATGCTTACCAGACCAATTGCTCCACCAGTAGTCTGACCACCAAGAGGTAGAGGACAGGTGGGTAGGGGTCGTCCTAGAGGTGGAGGTCAGTCAGTTGGAGGCCAGCCAATTGGCGCTCCAGCTCGGTTCTATGCTTTTCCAGCTAGACAAAATGCAGAGGCCTCAGATGTTGTGATTACAGGTATTATTTCTGTTTGCGGCAAAGATGCCTCAGTATTATTTGATCCAGGATCCACGTATTCATATGTGTCGTCTCTATTTGCTCCATTCCTGGGTATTTTTTGTGAGTCCTTGAGTACTCCTGTTTATGTGTCCACTCCTGTATGCGATTCTGTTATTGTGAACCGGATCTACCAATCCTGTATTATTACATTTTGTGGTTACGAAACTAGAGTAGATCTCTTATTGCTCGAGATGATCGATTTTGAAATTATTCTGGGTATGGACTGGTTATCTCCATATCATGCTATTCTAGATTGTCATGCTAAAACTATTACCTTGGCTATTCCATCTTTGCCTAGGCTGGAGTGGAAGGGTTTGTCAGTTAGTTTATTTAATCGGGTCATTTCTTTTATAAAGGCTCAACACATGGTTGAGAAGGGTTGTTTGGCTTATCTATCTATGTTCGGGATACTACTGCAGAGACTCCAGCTATTGATTCAGTGCCAGTAGTTCGGGAGTTCTGCGATGTATTTCCTTCAGATCTTCCAGGTATGCCATATGATCGTGATATTGATTTTTGTATTGACTTGGCTCCAGATACCCAGCCTATATCTATCCCACCTTATCGCATGGCTCCGAAAGAATTGAAAGAATTAAAATAACAACTTGAAGAGTTAATAGTCAAAGGGTTTGTCAGACCGAGTGTATCGCCTTGAGGTGCACCGGTATTATTTATGAAAAAAAAGGATGGAACAATGCGGATGTGTATTGATTATCGCCAATTGAACAAAGTCACTATTAAGAATAAGTACTCGTTGCCGCGTATTGATGACCTATTTGACCAGTTGTAGGGTGCTAGGGTGTTCTCAAAGATCGACTTGAGGTCGGGGTATCATCAGTTGAAGATTCGAGATTTGGATGTTCCGAAAACTGCTTTCCGTACTAGATATGGTCATTATGAGTTTCTGGTAATGTCTTTTGATTTAACTAATGCCCCAACAGCGTTTATGGATCTGATGAATAGGGTATTCAGGCCATATATTGATTCGTTTGTCATTGTCTTCATTGATGACATTTTGATCTACTCGAGCAGCAAGGAGGAACATGAGCAGCATATGAGAGTAGTGCTTCACACATTGCGGGAACAAAAGTTATATGCTAAGTTCTCTAAATGTAAGTTCTGGCTAGAGTCTGTAGCATTTTTGGGACATATTGTATCGGGTGAAGGTATTAAAGTTGATCCCAAAAAGATTGAGGCAGTTCAGAATTGGCATCGTCCCACTTCGGTGACTGAGATCAGGAGTTTCCTAGGTTTAACGGGTTATTATCATCGGTTCGTGGAGGGCTTTTCATCTATTGCAGTACCTTTGACCAAATTAACCCAGAAGGGTGCTCTGTTCTGATGGTCTGATGATTGTGCGGTGAGCTTTCAGAAGCTCAAGACAGCATTGACTACAGCACCGGTGTTAGTGTTGCCTTCCAGTTCGGGGATGTATACAGTGTACTGTGACGCTTCACGCATTGGTTTGGGTTGTGTATTGATGCAGGAAGGGCGAGTTATTGTATATGCTTCACGCCAATTGAAACCCCACGAGCAGAATTATCCGGTACATGATTTGGAGTTAGCTGCGGTTGTTCACGCTTTTAAGATTTGGAGGCATTATCTTTATGGGGTGTCCTGTGAAGTTTATACTGATCATCACAGTTTGCAGCATTTGTTCAAGCAGAGGGACCTAAATTTGAGGCAGCGCATATGGCTGGAATTACTAAAAGATTATTATATTACTATCCTATATCATCCAGGTAAAGCAAATGTAGTTGCAGATGCCTTGAGTAGAAAGGCGGAGAGTATGGGTAGTTTGGCTTTCATTTCAGTAGAAGAAAGGCCATTAGCTTTGGATATCCAGTCCTTGGCCAACAGACTTGTGTGGTTAGATATTTCAGAGCCCAGTCGAGTTCTTGCATGTGTCGTAGCTCAGTCTTCACTATTTGAGCAGATCAATGCTCGCTGGTATGATGATCCACACTTAATGGTTCTTCAAGAAACGGTACTACGAGGTGGTGCCAAGGAAGTTACTATTGGTGTAGATGGTGTTCTGCGATTCCAGGATCGTCTGTGTGTTCCTAAAGTGGATGAACTGAGGAAAACAACCCTGGAGGAGGCACACAGTTTTCGATATTCTATTCATCCAGGTGCTACAAAGATGTATCGTGACTTGAGGCAGCATTATTGGTGGCGACGAATAAAAAAAGACATAGTTGAGTATGTAGCTAGGTGTCTAAATTGCCAGCAAGTTAAATATGAGCACCAGAGGCCAGGTGGCCTACTTCAGCAGATGACTATACCAGAGTGGAAATGGGAACGAATTACTATGGACTTTGTAGTTGGGTTGCCGCGGACCTTGAGGAAGTTTGATGCAGTTTGGGTGATTGTTGACAGGTTGACCAAGTCTACACATTTTATTCATTTTGTGACTACGTATACTTCAGAGAGGTTGGCCCAGATTTATATTCAGGAGATAGTTCGGTTGCACGGTGTGCCAATTTCCATCATATTAGATAGAGGCCCTCGGTTTACTTCACATTTCTGGAGAACAGTGTAGAGTGAGTTGGGGACCCGTGTAGAGCTCAACATAGCCTTTCATCCGCAGACCGACGGGCAGTCAGAGCGGACAGTTCAGATTTTGGAGGATATGCTTAGGGCATGTGTGATTGACTTTGGAGGTCAGTGGGATCATTTCCTGCCTTTAGCCGAGTTTGCTTATAATAACAGTTACCAATCCAGCATCGAGATGGCTCCATTTGAGGTTTTATATGGTCATCGATGTCGTTCACCTATCGGATGGTTTGAGCCCGGTGAGGCTAAGTTATATGATACTGATTTGGTAAAAGATGCCTTGGAAAAGGTAAAGTTGATTCAGGAGCGACTTCGTAGAGCACAATCCAGACATAAGAGTTACGCGGATCAGAAAGCGCGTGATTTATCCTTTATGGTAGGTGAAAAAGTTCTCTTGAAGGTTTCGCCGATGAAGGGGATTATGAGATTCGGAAAGAAGGGAAAGTTGAGCCCAAGGTTTATAGGCCCATTTAAGGTGTTGAGACGAGTTGGGGAGGTTGCTTATGAGCTAGCATTGCCTCCCAGTTTATCGGGAGTTCATCTGGTTTTCCATGTATCTATGCTCCGGAAGTATCATGCTGACCTGCCATATGTGTTGGACTTCAGCACAGTTCAGCTAGATCAGAGTTTGGGTTATGAAGAAGAGCATTTGCCATTGTTGATAAACAAGTTTTCCAGTTGAGGTCCAAGAGGAGTGGAGGGGCCAACCAGTCGAGGAAGCGACTTGGGAGGCCTGGGAGGATGTGCGGAGCAAATATCCACACTTATTTAACACTCCAGGTATTATTCTAAACCCGTTCGAGGACGAACGTTTATTTAAGAGGTGGAGAATGTAATGATCCAACCGGTCATTTTATCTTTTAGAAACCCGTTCCCTAAAATAAAACTCCCCGAACATGCTTTTATTAATTTATGACTTGTGGGGATGGTTGGTTCGGGATTTGGAAGTGTGTGGGTTGAAATCGGAACACTTGGTTCCTTAAGTTAGCCTTAAAATCCCAAGTTTGACTTCGGTCAACATTTTGAGAAAACGACCCCGAAATCAGGATTTGACGGTTCCAATAGGTTCGTATGATGATTTCAAACTTGGGCGTATGTTCGAATCGGGTTTTGGATAATCCGGGAGCATTTTGGCGCTTAATAGTGAAAATCAACTATTTGAAGATTTAAAGTTCTTTAAATTTGGTTTGGAGTAGGTTTTTGGAAAATTGAAGTTCGTTTGGAATTCCGAGTTTGGGAATAGTTCCGTATAATGATTTAAGACTTGCACGCAAAATTTCGTGTCATTCCGGGTAGTTTAAGTATATTTCGGCGTATTGGAAGTAAATTGAAGAACTTAAAGTTCTTAAGTTTGATTCAATTTGGTTTGGGGTGTGATTCTTAGATTTGATGTTGTTTTACACGTTTCGAGAGTTAGAGCGAGTCCGTTTTATGATTTTAAACCTGTTGGTATGTTCGGGCGGGACCCCGGGGGTCCCGAGTGTTAACCGGACGAGGCTCGGACCAATTTCGGACTTGGGAGAAAAATGATGAAGCTTTCTGCTTTTGGTACGTTCGCACCTGCACTTGGACAGCCGCAGGTGCGACCCTCGCAGATGCGAGCTTCAATCGCAGAAGCGGAAGGGGGAATGAAGGCCTGCCATCGCAGGTGCGGAACATTTGGGCGCACATGCGAACGCGCAGGTGCAAGAGAATTGTTACGCAGATGGGACCGTGGCCTAGGCGAGTGGAACTCGCACCTGCGAGGAATTTCCGCAGGTGCGAAAGCCGCAGGTGTAGTACCCCTTCCGCAAGTGCAAAACCACTGCTTGGCAGAATGGTTAAAAATTGGGGCTCAGATATTTTGAGCCCGTTTTCCCTCCATTTTCGGGCGATTTCAGAGCTTTTGAGAAGGGAGTTCAACTAACAACTTGAAGGTAAGTTAATTCTACACCCCTTGAGTTAAATACATAGATTATAGGTAGATTATAACTAGTAAATCTTAGAAATCAAAGGTTTAGGTGAAAAACCTAGATTTTTACAAAAATGAGATTTGAACCACAAAAATAGTTATGGAATTGGGTAGAAATTATATATTTGAGTTCTTGAGATTATGGGTAACGTTTCCATCCGAAAATTTTCAGAATTCGGGCACGTGGGCCCGGGGTAAATTTTAGAATTTTTACCATTTTGGATAGGGTAATTTATTTAATAGATGAATTTTGAATTATTGAATATATATTAATCATTTTATATAACTTTTGGATAGTTTCAGAATTTTCGGCATTGAATCGAGAATTTTACGCGATGCGATAATCAGAAAGTGGACTTTGAGACGAGGTAAGTCTCTTGTCTAATCTTGTGAGGGGGAAATTACCCTATAGGGATTAAATTGAATAATTATTGATAGTTGCGAGTGCTACGTACACACGAGGTGACGAGAGTCTGTGCGTAGCTACTATTAATGCTAAAGTCTGGGTAGTTTAGGACTCAAAGCATGAATTACTTGTGTAAATTATATTCCTTGTTTAATTAATATTATTTGATATATTTATATATATGTTATGAATTGTTAGATATTTATATATATGTTGTGAATTGTTAGATAAAAATATTAAAGGATGAAAAATTTATATGTTTGATTTTCTGTTTAAATTAATTAATTGTTAAAAGAAATTATTCTTCCTCCCGAATTTATCTCATAATAAATATACTCTCCTTCCGGAGGTACATAAGAAAATGTCCTCCTTTCTTGTGGAGCGGGCCGAACGCCTCGGCGGGATAGATGCATCTATGGATCGCGCCGCACGTCCCTTGGCAGTGTACACGACACTCTGGATCGGGCCGTACTTTCTCGGCAAAAATCGTGCTTAATAATAATAATAATAATTACACGATACTTTAATCGCTTATTTCACCTTGCGAAGCTAATTGGAAAATCCTTGAAATTTAATAATTTATTATTAGTGCTTGTTAAATAATTAATTGTTATTTCTGAAAATGATATTTAATTGATAAATTTGAAATTATTCGAATTTAAGGAATTTAATTAATATATTGAGAATTGTTACATTTGAAGAATTTTAATTATTTCCGTTGATTAAATAAATTATTATAAATTCTGTAAATCATGTTGATTTAAATATCCTAATTGTATTTCAATTATTATTATTGCCCCATAGTGAGTGTCAAAGTCGGTCATCTCGTCTCTACCACTTCGAGATTAGGCTTGTTATTTACTGGGTACACGTTGTTTACGTACTCATACTACACTTGCTGCACTTTTTGTGCAGGAACTGAGGCAAGTGCTAGTGGGGGACCTATCGTCTTACACCCACGTTATTCAGGGACATAGTGGTGAGTTGTTTCTCTGATCCGTTCTGCAGCTAATAGTGTCTCTCTTTGTATTTTAATTCTGTCTATTTTTATTTCGGACAGCATTTGAGGTTTTGTATAATCTACTAGATGCTCATACACTTGTGACACCAGGTCTTGGCATACACATTGGTAGAGTTTGGGTTTTATTATATTTTCTTGGTTTTAAATTTTATCAATGTATGCTTAATTTATTAGTTGGCTTGCCTAGCTGTAGTGTTGGGCGCCATCACGACTTATAGGTGAAATTGGGTCGTGAAACTAGCCTTTAGCGTTCGCGTGCCTATCTTCACGAACGCAAAGAGTAAAACTCACGGCTTAAAATTTTCTCTTCGCGTCCTCAGGAATGGCTTCGCGATCGCGAAGCACAATGCACCAGATGACAGCAAAAGCTAAAAAAATACCAGATTTTCTAAGTTCAAAATCATCCTGTAGCCTATCCGAAACCCTCCCGAACCTTCGGGGCTCCAAACCAAACATGCACACAAGTCCTAAAATATTATACGAACTTGCTCGCGCGATTAAATCACCAAAATAACACCTAGAACTACGAATCGGACACCAAATCAAAAGAAATTTTTAAAAAAACTTTAAAACTTATATTTTCACAACCGGGCGTCCGAATCACGTCAAATCAACTCCGATTCTTATCAAATTCGGCAGACAAGTCATAAATATTATAGTGGACCTATACCGGGCTACGAAACCAAATTATAGACCCAGTGTCAATAAATCCAACATCAGTAACTTCTTAAAAATCATTAAACTTTCATCTTTTAATATTTTATCAGAATTCCATATCTCGGGCTAGGGACCTCGGAATTCGATTTCGGGCATACGCAGGTACGATCGCACCAGATGCCCAGCTGCTTCAGCTCTTCCTTCAAATCCAAATTCGATCCGTTAAGCATACAAAACTCACCTGAGGCCCCCGGGACCCTAACCAAATATACCAACAAGTCCTAAAATATCATACGAACTTAGTCAAGCCTTTAAATCACATCAAACAACGCTAAAAACACGAATCACCCTCCAATTCAAACTTAATGAACTTTGAAACTTCAAACTTCTACAATCGATATCGAAACCTATCAAATCACGTCCAATTGACCTCAAATTTTACACACGTCATAATTGACATTACGGACCTACTCCAACTTTCGGAATCGGAATCCGACCCCGATATCAAAAAGTCCACCCCCGGTCAAATTTTTCAAAATCATCAGAATTTCCAACTTTCTCCAATTGACGGCGAAATGACCTATGGACCTCCAAATAAATGTCCGGATACGCACTTGAGACCAAAATTACCATACGGAACTATTCTTAGGCTCGAAATCCCAAACAGACATCGATAACATTAAAGTCTACTTCAACCCAAATTTAAGAAATTATTAAACCTTCAAAATGCCAATCTTTCGTAATAAGCGCTGAAATACTCCCGGGCTACCCGACACTCGACCCGAACATACGCCCAAGTCTGAAATCTATCATACAAACATATTGAAAAGTTCAAATCCTGATTCTGAGGTCATTTATAAAAATTCCAAACCTTAGTAAATTTTTCAACTTAAAACTTCCGAATTTAAAATTCTTTTCTTTCCAAATCAACTCCGAACTTTCGAAAATTCGATTTCGACCATACGCAGAAGTCGTAATACTTGAAGTGAAGCTACTCAAGGCCTCAAACCGCCGAACAGCGCGCTAGAGCTCAAAACGACCGGTCGGGTCGTTACAGTTTACTTTTTTACCCTCTAAAAATAAAGTTTACATTGGACAAGATCGTAATTAAATTATCTTTCTAATATTTAGGATAATAAAATCAACTAAATTATACTTATTAAATCTTTCCCTATCTGAACTATATAGTAACTCCTAATTAATATATGTAGGAACCTAATATTTAGGAGTTTAAGATCAATTAGAATTTTCCTAATATAATTCCTTTTATTATTTAAACTAGGTAACACAATCATTTTTTCCCTACAAAATCAAATACAAAGAGGCAACCGTCTTTCTTTTTTCATATTGCCGTACAATTCAGTTTGTAGGAATAAAAATTTTACCACTATTCATCAAAGCACCATCATCGGTTACGTATAAAAAGTAGCTTAATTCCCTCCAGCCACATACATTAAGCAACTCCTAGAGATATGCTTCTGTATATTTTCTACTTATCTTTTGTGATTTAGAAAATTTTTAAGGTATTGTATATTTATTTTTTCTTGATCATCTGATTAGCAATATGTATATTTGTGGTGCATGATGTGTTCTTAACTCACGATTACAAAATCTCATACGGATACGCATAAATTATTGTAAATTTTTATCCAAAATTGTAAATTTTTAATCATATATCTATTTTTGGCATAATTTTTAATCATATATCTATTTTTGGCATAATTTTGAGTTCCTACATTATATAAAAAAATCAATGGTTATTTAATGTTAGAACATGTGAATTTTGATGGTTTCTTGGTAGCATAATACTTGAATTGGAAGTGATTGATCTGAATCTTGAAGATGAATAATTAAATTAAGTTAGATAGATATTTTTATAGTTAAATGACTTTTATTTTATAAGGTACAAAAATGTTATTTAATTGTAGGGGTATACATAGGTCGGGTTGGTTCGGATTTTTCAATTATCAAACCAAATCAATGGTGTATGGTTTGTAAATTTATAAACCAAACTAAACCAACAAAGTCGGATTTTTCAATCTCGATTTTTCTCGAGTTTTTTTGGGTTTTTTCGGGTTTTCGGGTTTTTTTCCCGGTAAAGTCTTCATAGCATAAAATATGTAACTTGTGCTCCAAATATTTCTTAAGTCCTAGTAAAATACAACTATATAATGTGTTTTCCAAGAAACTAACACAATAATATGAGATAAGTCATAGCATTATACTAAAATATTCAATAATAAAAATAAAATAATAAAATTATATAAAACAAATATTGCTAATTAATAAGCCATAATAAAAAATAACATAATCTAAAAATACTATATAGGTCATGCTAAAATAAGTATAGCTAATAAGTACTAATATTAATTACATAACTAAGCACTAAAGAAAAAGATAAACTAAGTTATGCATTTTAATTATAAACAATGTAAAACTAAAATAATTATCTAACACTTTCGTCATTCCTAGTATTGAATTGAATTTCTTTTGTTAGCATTAGTATTGATTTGAACTTTGTTTGAGTTACTACATTTATGGGCTATAAAATTTATTTAACATTCAAGAATATTAAGTCTAAACTTGAAATAATACATTAAAAGATAAAACTGAAAAAATTTAAGAAATATTTATAAATTACATTACAATAAATATTCATATGTATAAAATATTTTTAAAAATTATATAAATGTACAGGTTGGTTTGGTTTCGGTTTGACTTTTTTTAGTTAAAACCAAACCAAACCACTTATGGTCGGGTTTTATTTTCCAATACCACACCAAATCAAGCCAAACCACAACGGGTTTTTTTTTTCCAGTTTGACTCGAATTATCAATTTGGTGCGATTTATCAATTTTCTTCGTAAACCCCTACTTAATTGTATCTTATCAAGTCATGATAGTTCATATTTGTCATTTAACAAATTTCTTCGTAATGAAGTTCTTATTTAAAGATATATTATTAATAGTAATGAATACATGATCAGTTTGTTAACTGAAAAGGTAGCACGATAATTTGTTATACTGAAGTGATAAAATCATATAACTAGAAAAAGATTAAGTTGAAGATAATATTAAGTAAGTTGATTTAGCATCATGATGATGAGAATGACGCATAACCTCTTTAGTGCAAAACCATTTTGCAGACCAACTTTTTTCAAAAGTTCTCTTTACTGCATGCGTTTTACATGAAAACGTAAAAATGCGAGGAATTTTTTGTATAAATAATGTGTCAAGTATTTTGTGGTACGAACTATGAAGCTTATCCATAATTCAAAATAGTCAAATTAAAAGTTTCAACTATATGAAGTGCAACCATCATTCTTCCTAATTAGACTCGGGAAAAGATATATTTTGCCTATTATGTTGTAGCAATAGAGGATTCTTAGTGCTTTTAGTCTCTGTATTTATTTTAAAACTTAATTTTTAGATTATTACATTGGACATATTTAATATTCAACTCATTTACAAGTATAACAAAGTCCCCCTTGACCATAGGCTTTGAACAGTATTGTCAATATATTGAATTTAAAAGTTTTGGTAGCTAGATATAAGATTTGGACATCAAGCTGGTGAGAGTGAGACTGTTAATTATTTATTTTTTTTTGAGATTCTTATAAGATGACTTGAGGGCATAATTTATTATTAGACTGAATGGCTTATATAGCAAAAGAATCACAAAGATCATAATTATGTAATTCCATAAAGTTGTTTGGCGAATAAGTTTTATATTTTAAAGATCTAATGGCATCTTTAGAATGTACTATTGGTTAAATGTGTTATTTAATTTTTAAATATTTAGTATTTTACATTATTTAAAAATTTAACTATTAGATATTTATTTTTCTATTTAAATTATGCAGAAACTCCTAATATTCAGAAATTTAGAATTGAGTAAGATTTTAGTAATATAAATTCTACGAATACAAATAGATTAAGTACAACACTATTAATTATTAACTTAACAAATTTATTCATAATAAAGTTGTAAAATTTAAAGATGTATTATTGGTAGTGATTGATAGGTTTAAGTTTAAGTTTCAATGATGACAATATTATCTTATGTTATATTTGCAGGACTAACAAAAAGGAAAGAATGGAGATGCTCAGCAAGATGCGATTGCTACAGGATTCGAAATAGCAAATAATGATCAATCAGGACTCGAATAAAGATGTTGTTGCTACATCAATGGTCAATCAAGAGAAGTAAATATATTCGTCCTCAATCAAAGGAACTCAGATTGCCAATCATAGATACTCTAATCAAGAAGCTCCCCATCAATTATTTTGTGTCCAGAATTAAGCTCACTCCAGGCAGATCAAAGGCATCAACGCTGATGCAAGCTATCAAAAATAAAAAAGGGAAGCTGCAATTCACATCAAACAAAGGGTAAGAAGAAAGGACAAAAGACATGGGAGACAAGTTGAGTGGAAAACACATTATAGTGGGAGACACTTGGAAGTGGTGATTCTTGTCATTAAGCACTCCTTGGATTAAAGACCATCTCACATGCGCCTATCTTCAAGGAAAATATGAAGCATCTTGGTATGGAACAGTGCACTCCATAGTTTAAATAACTTCCAGCCCATCTCTCTCAGTATGGAACAGAGCACTCCAAGAGCACTCCATTAAGAAATCAGAGACACTTTGTTCGAATACAACACTCAGCTCTTTGAAAGAATCAGAGACACCTTGCTGGATTAAAATACATACATACAACAATGCTTGCCTATAAGTTATTGGAAAACTCAAGCAACAAGTGTGCAACTACATACATTGTATTCTAAGTCTGTTTACTTCTTAGTTCAAACACTTGAATCTTTAGTTATCAGTGTCTCAAAAGATAGAAAGATCTAGAACAAAAAAAAGAGTTGTGTCAATTACTCAGAACTCAAAGTGTGATATTGTTCGTTGGTGGTGAACGCGTTAAAACCATCTGTGTTGTAACATTTTCAAAGATCTTAAGGGAACCCTTGTGACCCAAGAAAAACTGGATGTAAGTACCACAACGGTACCGAACCAGTATAAATCGCTGTGTGTTATTTACTCTTCTTCATTGCTTACTTTTATTCTATATTGTGATTAGTTAACTAATACTTGTGTTAGTCGACTAATTTGAAATAGTCAATAATTCATCCCCCCTCTTGTACGTTCAATTGGTATCAGAGCCAGGCTCACAATCTTGCCTAACCGCTAGTGAGGAAAAGATAATGGGATCCAATACTGTTGTTGGTGCTCTCTTTCAAGAAGGGACCTCTCAGGTTCGACCCCTTACTTCAACGGTCAGCATTTCTCTCACTGGAAAGTTTGCATGGAAACGTATACAATGTCATATGACATCAAAGTATGGCGTGTGATAAAAAAGAAAAATATTCCAATTCCTCCCAAGAAGGATGCAAACGGTCAAGTCATCGCATCTACTGATCCTCTTGACTTGGATGATTACACTGATGAACAAGTTGTTGTCATCACTGTTAATGCAAAAGCAAAAAATCTATTGTACAATGCTATCAGTGGAGAAGAATATAAAAAGATATCAAGTTGCGAAACTGCAAAAGAAATGTGAGACAAACTGGAAGTCACTTACGAAGGAACCAACAAAGTGAAAGAGACTAGGATAAACCTCTTGATTCGGGACTATGAGTTATTTCAGATGAATGATGGTGAATCTGTAGAAGAAATTTTTCCAGGTTCAGCAAAATACTTGGAGACCTCAAATCATTTGGAAGACCTATTAAAATTGGCGAACAGGTGAGAAAGATCCTCAGAAGCCTACCTACAATTTGGCAGGCAAAGGTCATTGCGTTGGAATATCAAGATCTGGACAAAATTTCCTATGATGAGTTCATAGGTGATCTAATTGCTTTTGAGAAAACTCATCTTAACAGACAAATTCAAGAGAAGAAAAAAACTATTGCTTTCAAGGCAATTATGGTTGAACCAGAAAATGAAGAAGAAGAAGAAGAAGGAGGAGAACAAGATAAAATCATTGCAATACTCTATCAAGTCGTAACCAGCATGATGAGAAGAAACAGAAATAACAGAAGAGGGAAGTCCAACTTCAGGAAAGGAAGGATGAGAAATGAAGCTGATAAAAATGATGGAAGGTATTACAAATGTGGAAAGTTTGGTCACATTCAAGTTGACTGTCCGGAATTAAAGAAGAAGCTTAGCAGAAACATACAAAAGAAGAAAGCTTTCGGGGCATGGAGTGATGAGGAAGAATATGATCACGAGGAAATTGCTAACATATGTTTCATGGCTCTAAGTGACAATGAAGATTCAGGAGAACTTGGACTAATGGGAGACAGCAACGATGAGGAAGACGACTCAAGAGAACCTCGTTCAATGTCAGATGAAGGAACTAGTGATGTACGTACTCCTTTATGCCCTAATTGTTATGAACTTCATGAATTTGTTGATATTGCTCTTGCAGACATAGAAAGAGTAGTAAATGAGATCAGAAGAACCAAGAGAGAAAAAAAGAGAAGAAAGACTGAGCCTTGAAACTAGAAGTGTGCGAAATTGAGCGTGATATGCTTCAAGATGAAGTAAATGAAATTAAGCTTCAATTGAATGTCTTGCAAAAGACCACGAGTCTCAGTCCAGTCAAGTCAAATCAGACTGCTCATCACAAGAAGAAAATTGCTTGTTCTTTTTGTGGTAAAAATGGCCATAGTACTAACAATTGCAGGAACAGAATTAGAGCTGAAAGTAGTACTGGTAACTCTAACAGCTCATCTTGCTCCTATTGTGGTAAAAGAGGTCACATTTCAAATCATTGCAGGTTCAAAAACAACAGGAGATGGGTCTGGAGACCAAAATCTTCAAATCAAACTAACACTCAGCAGTCTAACCATTCAGGACCCAAGCAAGCTTGGGTACCTAAAATGAGTAATCTTGTTTTGCAGGAACATCGCAAGAAGAATCAAAAAGGAAAATGGTATCTCGATGGTACGTGTTCCAGACATATGACGGGTGACAAATAACTGTTCAAATCAGTCACCAAGCTAGATGGAGGAACAGTTACTTTTGGTGACAAATCCAAAGGAAATGTTATTGGTGTTGGAAAAGTTCCTTTAAGCTCAACATGTGATGTAGATGATGTCTACCTAGTTGATGAACTTGGCTATAATCTTCTCAGCGTTAGTCAACTATATGACAACGATTATGAGGTTCGTTTTAAGAAACATGGCTGGTTTATAGAAGACGAATCAGGTAATATCATTCTCTCAGGTAATAGAGACAGAAATGTCTACACTATCAAGAACTTAGAAAACTTTGGGGATCAAATCTGCCTTACATCCATGGTTGAAGATCCCTGGGTTTGGCATAGAAAACTTGGCCATGCAAGCATGCATACTATTCAAAAACTGTCTAAACATGATCTTGTTATTGGACTCCCAAAACTAGATTTTTGCGAAAGATCATATCTGTGATGCATGTCAACTAGGAAAACAAACTCGCTCATCTTTCAAAGTCAAAAATGTTGTTTCTACCTCTAAACCTCTTCAATTGCTGCATACGGATTTATTTGGTCCTACTAGAACTGCTAGTATAGGAGGTAAGAAATATGCTTTTGTTATTATAGATAATTTCTCTAGATTTACCTGGGTTATGTTTCTTAGCCATAAAGGTGATGCTCTAAAGAATTTTGAAGTTTTCTGTAAGAAGGTTCAACGAGAAAAGGGATACTACATCTCTACTATCAGAAGTGATCATGGAGGAGAGTTTGAAAGCAGAGCTTTTGAAAATTTCTGCAACGATCAAGAAATCTCTCACAACTTCTCTTCACCAAGATCACCACAGCAAAATGGAGTAGTAGAGCGTAAAAGCAGAACCTTGCAGGATATGGCAAGAACCATGATCGTGGAAAACTCTCTATCTCATCATTTTTGGGCAGAAGTTGTGAGTACAACATGTCACATCATCAACAGATGTCTGATTCAACCAATTCTCAAAAAGACTCCTTATGAACTGTGGAATGGTAAGAAACCAAATATCAGCTATTTCCACCCCTTTGGATGCAAATGCTTCACCTATAACAATGGGAAGGAAAATCTTGGTAAGTTTGATCCAAAGAGTGATGAAGGTATATTTCTTGGTTACTCTCCTTCAAGTAGAGCTTACAGAGTTTATAATAAGAGAACCTTATGTATTGAAGAATCTATTCGTGTTGTTTTTGTTGATACTAACCCTCGCCCAAGGAATGAACATATTCCTGAAGATGAGGAAATTTCATGTGCTCCTAAGGCAGTTATTGTAGGGAAGGATCATCAAAATGAGTCAGCTAATCAACAGACTCAATCAGCTGAAGTACCACCAGAAGATCTTGACTTACTCCAGCCAGATCAGTCGACTATCGAAGAAAGGGTGACTCCAGTAAATACTACAAATGAATGGAAGAGTGAACCGGGATATCCTCACAAATTCATTATAGGAGATCCACAAGAGGGAATAACTACAAGGAAATCTCAAAAGAACAAATCTCATGTAGCTCTCATTTCTCAAATTGAGCCCAAGAAAATTAATGAAACTCTAAAGGATTCTCATTGGATTAGTGCTATGAAACAAGAATTAGATCAGTTTGAAAGAAATAAAGAGTGAAAATTAGTTCCAAAGCCTCAAAACTCTTCTATTATTGGAACTAAGTGGGTCTTCAGAAACAAATTGAATGAATCAGGTCAAGTTGTTCAAAATAAAGCAAGACTAGTGGCTCAAGGTTATTCTCAACAGGAAGGAACCGACTATGATGAAACCTTTGCACCTGTGGCAAGACTTGAATCCATTCGAATACTACTCGCCTTCGCTGCTCACAAAGGATTCAAATTATTTCAAATAGATGTCAAAAGTGCGTTCCTAAATGGTTATATCTCTGAAAAAGTATACGTGAAGCAACCACCTGGCTTTGCAAATGCCACCTTTCCAAATCATGTATACAAGCTGACTAAAGCCATGTACGGTCTCAAACAAGCTCCTCGAGCATGGTATGAAAGGTTAAGTTCTTTCCTTCTAAATCAAGGTTTCAAAGGAGGTAATATCGATACAACCCTTTTCATTAAGCAATCCAGTTCAGGTAATCTTATTACTCAAATTTATATAGATGATATTATTTTTGGTAGCCCTAACTCTGTTCTTTGTGAAGAATTTGCTCTTTCCATGAAAGGAGAATTTGAAATGAGCATGATGAGAGAACTGACCTTCTTCCTTGGGCTTCAAATCAAGCAGTCCCCTAAAGGGATTTTCATCTGTCAAACCAAGTATACCAAAGAGCTTATCAAAAAGTTTGGGATGGAAGATGCTAAGGCTATTGGTACTCCAATAAGTCTAACTACCATGCAAGATGAAGACAGCAATGGAAAATTGGTTGATGAAACCATGTATAGAAGGAAGATTGGATCTCTACTATATCTAACTGCCAGTCGACCAGATATCATGTTCAGTGTATGCAAATGTGCTAGATTTCAGTCGGCTCCTAAAGAATCTCATCTCTCTGCTGTTAAATGAATTATTAGATATTTAATTGGTACATCTGAACTAGGGCTATGGTATGATCAATCTAACAATTTCTCTCTAAGAGGTTTTTCAGATGTTGATTTTGCAGGAGAATAGATTGATAGGAAGAGTACCAGTGTGATAATCCTAATTATCATCTTTAAATTTAATAAGTAATTCTGTGTTTTAAGACCTCAAAAAGCACCATTTATTATTCCTCGACTTGCGTGCGCAGTCCGTAAAATTTTTCGGAAAGCTTTCATGTGAAAAATGGATTAAAATGTGAAATAAAGCTTTAAAACACAACTAAGTTGACTTTGGTCAATATTTTTAGCAAACATACCCAGATCAGTGTTTTGACAGTTCCGGTAGCTCTATATCGTGATTTGGGACTTGGGCGTATGCCCAGAATTTAATTTGGAGATCCCTAGCTCAAGTTATGACCATTTAACGGAACTAGCAATTTAAAGGCTAAAGACTTTCAAGTTTGACCACAGGGTTGACTTTTTGATATCGGAGCCGGAATCTGATTCTGGAAATTTGAATAGCTCCGTTATGTCATTTATGACTTGTGTGCCAAATTTGAAGTCATTCCGGATTCATTTAATATGTTTTGGCACAAGATTTGCAAATTGAAAAGTTTAAAACTTAAAGGTTCGAATCGAGGTGTGAATTGTAATTTTGATGTTGTTTGGAGGGAATTGAAACCCCGAGTAAGTCCGTATTATGTTATTGGACTTGTTGGTATATTCGAACGGGGTCCCGAGTACCCCGGGAGTGATACGGATTGAAATCGGATCAAGAATTGGACTTAAGCAAAATCTGAATTTTTCCTTCTGTTGTAATCGCACCTGCGGATTTTTGCCCGCAAGTGCGAGCTCGCAAAAGCGAGCCTTACATCGCAGATGCGGCCAGGCATGTCCAGGCTTTGATCGCAGAAGCGGACAACTTCTTGCAGAAGCGTGTCCGCAGATGCGCACCAAATCACGCAGATGCGGGACTGGGCTGGCCTGGGGTCTTAGCAGGTGCGGCCATTTTGCGCAGAAGCGGATGTCGCTGGTGCGACAGGAGTGTCCGTAGATGCAGAACTTCACCTGCCAGCCTGGCATCGCAAATGCTAATTTTGTCTCGCAAATGCGAGTCCGCAAATGCGAAACCTTTATCCGCAGATGCGAAAATGACTAGGCAGAGCCTATAAATTCGAAAGTCGCCATTTTTACTCATTTTTGAGTTTCAAGTCTCCGATTTTGGTCATTTCAGGGGGGATTTTCACGACTTTGAATTGGGTAAGTATTCTTTAACCAAAAGTGATTATATTTCACAAATTCATGTCTATATTCATCATTTATTTCGGATTTAGATGGAAGAAATTGGAATTTTTATAAATTCTTCCAAAAACAAAAATTTAAGATTTGATGGTCCATTTGATATCGGAATTGGATAATATTTGTATGGTTGAACTCGTAGCGGAACGGGTGTTCGGATTTCGTGAGTTTTTCTTGGATTTGAGACGTGGGTCCTACTGTCGAATATTTTAATAAATTTTGAATTTTTATCCGGAAAATTTATAAATTCATATGGAATTAATTCCTATGATTCGTATTGAGTATATTGAATTGTTTGTGAATAGATTTGAAGATTTCGGAGACAAATTTAAAAGAAAAAGATGCGGTTGAATAATTGATTGGAATTTGTAAAGCGAGGTAAGTGTCGTGATTAACCTTGACTTGAGGGAATAGAACCCTTAAATTATTTGTTATGTGAAATGCATGTGAATGACGTATAGGCGAGGTGACGAGTGTCTATACGTCGTCAAATTAATTGTTTGCCTACTTACTTGAAAAATCATAAATTATTTTAAATCATAAATTAATTATTATAATAATTATTTTTCTCCTATTCTTTATCAAATATTAATTCTTGAATTCCTGCATTAATTGTTACATGCTATTTGAATTATGTGTTTTAATTGTTATTTGACATTTAGCATATTAAATATTAAACTGCCTATTTTCTCTCTGATTTTCATAATAATTTGCTATTTGTCATTGTTTGTTTCATAATTAAATAATAATTATTGTATGCTTGTTGTCTTATAATTTTATATTAATTATTGCACTTATTGGGGAAATTTCTTATATAAGAATTGATTGAAATGGATATATTGGAGGATCGGGTTGCACGCCGCAACAGACTTATTAAAAAGTCCATATTGGAGGATCGGGTTGCATGCCGCAACAGACTTATTAAAAGTCAATATTGGGGGATCGGATTGTACGCCGCAACAGACTTATTAAAAGTCTATATATACTTGATTCAAATAAATATATAACAGACTTGATTAAAATGAATATATTGGAGGAGCGGGTTGCACACCGCAACAGAACTGAATGTGAATATATTGTGAGAGCGGGTTGCACGCTGCAATAGAACTGAATGTGAATATATTGTGAGAGCGGGTTGCACGCTGCAACAGAATTGATGGAAATGATAATTGGTTATGACTGCTGAGTTGGCTTCAATTATTATAAATGAGTTACCTGATTTATTTCTATTATTATTGTTGTTACTAAATATTGCGTACAGGTAATGTAAGTGACCCGCCTTAGCTTCGTCACTACTTCGTCGAGGTTAGGCTCAGCACTTACCAGTACATGGGGTCGGTTGTACTGATACTACACTCTACACTTCTTGTGCAGATTTCGGAGTTGGTCCCAGCGGCGTGCCATAGACTTGCTCGGATTTCAGCTACTTGGAGGAGACTTGTGGTATAACTGCATGGCGTCCGCAGTTCTGAAGTTCCCATCTATTTTACTTTAGTTGTGTGTTTGTTTCCAGACAACTTTATTTTATTCAGACCTTTACTTGTATTATTCTACAAGCTCGTGCACTTGTGACACCAAATCTGGGATGGTATTTAGACACCATTGTTTTATGGATTAATCATTATATTTTAGACTTTACTTCCTCACTTATTTCTTTGTTATAAATAAATTTAAAAATTGTTTTAAAATGGCTAATATTATTCTAATGTTGGCTTGCCTAGCAAGTGAAATGTTAGGCGTCATCACGGTCCGAAGGTGGGAAATTCGGGTCGTGACAGTTGGTATCAGAGCACTAGGTTAAATAGGTTTCACGAGTCACGAGCAAGCTTAGTAGAGTCTGAAGGATCGGTACGGAGACTCTGTACTTATCTCTCAGAGGCTATGAAGTTTAGGAACAATATCATTTCTTTCTTATTCTGTCGTGCAATTTTATTCTATCATCGATGATTGATCCATTCTACTCTTATTCTCTCGCAGATGGTAAGAACACGTAATACCTCTACCGATGGACAGGGACCAGAACCCCCGGTGGTAACTATGGCCAGGGGTAGAGGTCGAGGTCGAGGTCGTGCTAGAGGCCGAGGCAGAGGCCGAGGTAGAGCTCAATCCGGAGCTCGAGCAGCTGCACCTATTATAGAACCTCAGGTGGACCTTCAGGAGGAGGTTCCAGTTCAGAATGTACAAGTTGGACCAGTTCAGGTCTCGGAAGGATTCATAGCCACTCCAGTACTTCAGGACGCTCTAGTCCGTTTGGTAAGTCTTATGGAGGGCGTGGCCTAGAATGGTACATTTCCAGTGGCACCAGCTGTCTCACAGGCTGGGGGAGGAGCACAAACTCCCACTACTCCCACTCCGGAGCAGATGGCTCCCCAGAATCAGGTTCCAGCAGCCCCGCCAGTTGGGGTAGTTCAGCCAGTTGTTGCGGCACAGATCGGTGATAGGCCCGCCATGTCTTTTGAGGCCTTATTGAGACTGGATAAGTTTACTAAGCTCTTTCTAGTTCACTTCAGTGGTACACCTTCTGAAGACCCACAAGATTATCTTGAGCGCTGCCATGAGGTGCTGCGAAACATGGGTATAGTTGAGACCAATGGGGTCGATTTTGCTGTATTTCAGATGACGGGTTCCGCCAAGAGGTGGTGGAGAGATTATACATTGACCCGACCAATCAGATCACCTGCACTTACATGGGATCAGTTCTCTCAGCTATTTCTGGAAAAGCTCCTCCCTATCACACTGAGAGAGGAATTTCGCAAGCAATTTGAGCGTCTACAGCAGGGCAGTATGACTGTTACTCAGTATGAGTCCCGTTTTGTGGATTTGGCCTGTCATGCTCTCTTTTTACTACCTACGGAGGGAGAGAGAGTGAGGAGGTTTATTGAGGGACTCACTCACCCTATCAGACTTCAGATGGCCAAGGAGACTGGAAGTGAGATTTCTTTTCAGGAGGCTGCTAATGTCACAAGGAGGATCGAGATGGTTCTTGCACAGGAGAGAGGGCAGAGGTCCGATAAGAGGCCTCGTCAGTTC